>NW_009707030.1:0-974 GCF_000703405.1 Apaloderma vittatum | reverse complement strand
AGGACCCTTGGGAAGTTCGGAGCGGAGCCTCTCGCTTCCTGAATCCCTCACGGAGAGGAGTCCGGGCACGGCTGGATCCAGTGTGAGCCCCCCGGGTGTAAACAAGAGTTTGGACCCGGGTTCTGCCAGAGTCTGTTTAGCTCAGCTCGAGCTGGACCCTCCGAGAGGGGACCCCCAACACAGGAATCCCCGGGCAGTGATCCCCTGAAGATCTAAATTCACCTCCCCTCATCCCCTCACACCGTGTGTCAGTTCACTAATAAGATTCGGGTCTGGGGTCTTCTCCTTCTTCATCGGATCCCTTCTCTGTGGACGTTTTCTTCATCTCGATGCAGTTTCTCTTGATTTTTATCTTTCTAATCAGTGCTGGTTTCCGTTCCTTCAGCCTGAGCTCCACAGTGTTTAGGTAAAAATCCACAATCTGTGGCCTTGGGCTCTGGTAAATGTGGGCGGCACGGCTCACGAGACCAAACCAGTTTCCGTTATCGTCATTTTAAGCGATCCAGCGATTAATCCTGGTATTCTACAAGTGAAATGGTTTAACCTCCAACAGTCCCAGGGTCCCAGCTCTTTATACTCAGGGGCTCGGACCGGATCCAGCTGCACCCAGGTCATAGAATCATGGAGCCACAGAATCGTTCAGGCTGGAAAAGCCCCTGGGACCATCGAGTCCAACCCTGAGCCCTGCTCTGCCAAGCTCAGCCCGAACCCATCTCCCCAACCCCACATCTCAACGGCCTTGCCTTAAACCCCCCCCAGGCCTGGGACCCCCATCCCCTCCCTGGGCAGCCGGGGCCAGTCTCTGGCTGCTCTGGCTGGGAAATCCTTTCTCCTCATGTCCAGGACGTCTCTGTGAGGAATTTAGGAAGCGAGGGGGTCTGCTCTGAACCTCACGTGTGTCCTCCTGGGCTCTTCTGTAGCAGCAGACTCAGTGCTGGGGCCGTCCCTGGAGAGAGGAGGGTCCCCCCGGCGTG
>NW_009707029.1:0-450 GCF_000703405.1 Apaloderma vittatum | reverse complement strand
CCTCCCTATCCTTAATCTCAAACCCTTGAGCCTTTTTAGTTGAAATTGCCTCCCTCCACATCTCTGTGGAAATGGGGGTGGGGCAGGGACGAGTGAGCCGGACATCGCAGGATTTTGTCCCAGTTGGCTTGAACCGTGACACAAGCAACAGGACCAAAAGAAATGGCCTCGAGTTGCCCCAGGGGAGGTTTAGACTGGATGTGAGGAAAAACTTCTTCCCTGAAAGGGTCGCTGGAACAGGCTGCCCAGGGAAGTGGGGGAATCACAATCCCTGGAAGTGTTTAAAATATGTGAAGATGTAGTGCTTAGAGATATGGTTTAGTGGTGGACCTATGGGTTGTGCTCTGCTGGGGGCAGGGCTGTAACACCAGCTGGTGGGGCTGGGGGCCAGGACAAGCCCCTGTACGCCATGGGCAGGAGCCCACTGGATATGAAGATGGACGCGAACAC
>NW_009707028.1:0-848 GCF_000703405.1 Apaloderma vittatum | reverse complement strand
CCCCAATTTTCAGCTTTTTTCCCCCAATTTTTATCATTTTCTCTCAATTTTGGGCTTTTTTCCCCCCAGTTTTTACATTTTTCCCCCAATTTTTACCTTCTTCCCTCAATTTTTAACATTTTTTCCCCAAATTTGGGCTTTTTTTCCCCCATTTTTACCATTTTTCCCCAATTTTTTACCGTTTTCACCTAATTTTGGGCTTTTTTCCCCACAATTTTGGACTTTTTCCCCCCAATTTTGGGCTTTTCTCCCCATTTTTACCATTTTCCCTCAATTTTGGGCTTTTTCCCCAATTTTGGGCATTTTTCCCCCAATTTTTACCATTTTGCCCCATTTTTTTACCAGTTTCCTCCCAATTTTTACCATTTTTCCCAAATTTGGGGATTTTTTCCCCCAATTTTTACCTTTTTACCTCAATTTGGGGCATTTTTCACCAAAATTTTTACTACTTCTCTCCAATTTTTACCATTTTCCCCCGAGTTTGGGTGATTTTCCCCCATTTTTTCCCGATTTTCCCTCATTTTCCCCCCATTTTTAACATTTTTTCCCCATTTTCCCCATTTTTTCTGGTTTTTCCCATTTTTTTCCCATTTTTTTCCATTTTAAACTTTTTTCCCCATTTTTTCCAGTTTCCCCCATTTTTTCCATTTTTTTCCATTTTTCCCCCATTTTTAACATTTTTTCCCATTTTTTCCCTTTTCACCCAATTTTTTCCCATTTTTTTCCTGTTTATCCCCCGTTTTTCCCCCTTTTCCCCCCTTTTCTCCTGGTTTTTCCCCTTTTACCCCCGTTTTTTCCCGTTTTTCCCAATTTCCCCTTTTTTTTCCCCGTTTTTTCCCGTTTTTTCC
>NW_009707027.1:0-590 GCF_000703405.1 Apaloderma vittatum | reverse complement strand
CTTCAATAGCTGTCAGATTCCCAGGGAAAACCTTAGCTGTGAGAGAGTTAGGAGTAATCTCTAATCTACTTTGCCGTGGAAAAACTGGAAGGAGGCACAGTTTTATATGAAAAGTGGGAGAGGCCCAAATCTGATGGAGTCCTCATGGTGGCATCCGACCAGCAGGAACAGGGGAGAAGTAATCGGTGTGAGAAGCCAAACTCATACTAAGGACAGTCAGGATGTGATCAAGACAGAGATGGATGGTTAGTGCCTGCATTTGAGCTTCTGCATGAGGGTGCTTCCCCATAAGATGAAAACAGTGATTATTCTACCTCCTTGAGCTGCTACAAGCCGACCAAGTGAGGCGGGGAGCTTTTAGCGCGAAAGCCGCGGCTGCTGCAGCGGGACACACGGAGCAGTGAAAGGATACTTCTGGGCGTTCTCCTCCACGGGTCCCTGCCCGGCCACCAGCATGCACTTCTGATGGAACCGGCTGAAGAGCCGCAGGGGGCTGTGAGACAGGATCACCTGCTCCGGACACACCTGAGGGAGGGAGCAGAGGCTGACGGGGGAATCCACAGGGAAGATTTCCCTGCCTGGGGTCGGGT
>NW_009707026.1:1231-2837 GCF_000703405.1 Apaloderma vittatum | reverse complement strand
TAGCTAATTCAGTAGCGTCCTTCAACCCTAAGGAAATTGCCTCCCATAACTTCTGCCCCACCTCTTGCCAAGCAGAAACACTGAAAGCGACTGACGGAGACGCCTCAAATCCCTGCTTTTTACTCCACAATAACATGCGCCGTAGTGCAAAATCATTATACTTGACTCCCCTTTTAGCAAGAAGAGCTTTCCAGAGGCACAAAATAGAGTCCTCCTCTTTAGAAATATGCTGACCCGTATTTCTTAAATCCCATTCCCGGCTACTCACCTTTCTAGGTGTCTTAAATATCAGGTCCGGACCAAGGCAGATTCTTTCTGCTCTCTGCTACGCCGGGCTACGTCTCCGCTGCTCGTCGATCTGCAGCCCAAACCACCGTTTTTTCAGCATTCTTCTGTTATCAGGTCGTTTTTCTTATTATGTCGACACGTCAACACGCCAGCACGTCGACACGTCGGGGTCACCAAATGTCGTTGTAGAGACGGACATGACACAACTGAATGGTATTAGAATGGCTCAAAAATGGCTCCTTTATTGGGTGTGCCTTTTATACATAGTCGAAGGTACTAGAAGAAGGTAGCGTGGCCTTTGCTTATAGGTCAAACACTTGTTTTTCACATTCTAATTGGGTAACAATTAGCAGCTTCTGGCTGGGCTCATCTTCCCGGACCTTGAGGGAGAAAGTTCCGCAAACGTGTCCAAACTCGGTACACACAACTTCCCGTCTTAAGGGTACACTGGGAATTTGTCAAGGTCAACGTCTTCAACCAATGCCAGGTTACCAGCAGTCCAGCTGCCGTCCCCCACATGGTGGGAAGCTGATTTTGCAGGCGATGGGAGGGTATGGTGAATGAGTCTCATGCTCGTTCAGGAGCCAGAGCAGCCAGCGTCCCACTCTGCTGTCGAGCTAAGAGCTCTTCACTCAGAAAGGGTGATAGCCACCTCACTAGGGTGGCCCAAGGGCAATGCCATCAGACCTCAAGAGATTAGTTTGCCTTTGGCTCCCAAGGAAGCCACTTCAGAATTCCTGCAACACACAGGCCAGGAGCACAGTGCTGTGAAGGCTGACAAACTATTGTGAGTGTCCCAACGCAGGAGCTCAGACAGGTCAAGGAAGCCTTAGTGACAGGATCAGTAAAAGGCTTGGTATCGTCCAACAGCAGCCTCTTCCTCTTGCTCCCTGACCAGCTGGAGCTGTCAGCAAGAATATCTGGGCCCATGTGAAGTGCCCTCAGGGCTGCAGCCAGTGTGAGGGGACAAGCAGGGCCAAATTCATCTTTGTCGCCACTGGAGTCCTTGCTGGGGGCTGTGCCGGGGACTCCACTGAGGGCAGGATGCTGCTGCTCTTGGCAGAGGGCTGCCAGCAGCTCAGGATCTTGCCTTTCTTTTGATGTCTCCCATTCTCCCTCCTTTTCCCTCCCGAACGAGGCAGTTGTCTGCCGTCAGCTGTGAGCTCTGCAAACGCAGCTCTCATCTTCTAGATGCCACAAAAGAGCAATCTTCTGAGCCGATCTTGCAGCTCGTCAAACTGACGCAGCGCCTCGTCGTGGGCAGCCAGGTCCTGTGCCAGGTGCTGGAAGAGGTTGACAGGCTCCGCCCTGTTGGGGG
>NW_009707026.1:0-1200 GCF_000703405.1 Apaloderma vittatum | reverse complement strand
GATGATCTCCTCGGGCATGTTCTCATGGCCAAAGAAGAAGTGGTTGAGGCGTTTGGTCTCCAGGCAGCAATGCACGAACCGCATGATATCGTCCAACTGCAGCACGAAATCTCTCCTGCCCCAGCCTGATAGGAGTGTGCTGATCAGCAGGTGCATCACAATTGCCTTCAAAGCATAGGTGGGAACGTCCATGTCCAGCAGGATGCGAGTGCAGAGCTGCAGGCAACTGAGGTGGAAGCTGTCGTGCGGGGCCTGCCTGGTCATGAGCCTGAAGAACTTTGCCTCTGCAACAGAGCAGCTCTCAGGCCACATGGTCCTTGAGGTGAAGATGGCCTCTGGAGTCCGGCTGCTCAGGAAGATGTCCGAGTCATCTTGCTTTGCCCCAAATACTAACTCAATGATGAAGCATTTCTTGTTCTCTTTTATCACCTGGAATTTGCAGGAGCGGCGCGAGGGCAGAAGCTGTAGATGGCAACTGGCAGACTCAGGGAAAACCACCCAGGCTGATGTCACCAACCTACGGAAGCAGCTGACAGTTTCCTCCACATCTAGCTAGGAGCCGGTGCAGAGGGTACGCAGAAGGCGGAGGTCCTGATTCCTCCTCAGCTCCTCCTCAGGGTGGTGGAGGGAGCATACCTTCTCTCGTGCCGGCCGCTTCATCTGCAGGTGCACTTTTGTTTGACGTGGATGCGAAAGTTCCTCACTGGCATCACGCACCCAGTGTACAGCTCCAGGTGGAAGATGTGCCCACGGAGGGGTTTCAGGGGCATGAACAAGCAGCAGACAACATCATTCTCACGAGGACTCCAACCTTCAGACATGCTGCCCATCCCGATGGCTGGCTGCAGCAACGGGAAGAGAGAACCTAGCAAGAGATCTCTGAAGACAAGGATGATTTTTCAAACAGCTCTGTCACTCTCTGTCCAGGTTTTGAACTGGTCATGGTATCTTCTCCTCAGAAAACTCTTCCAGGTTTTTTGCATCTTTGTTTTCTTTTTCTTTCCCCCACTCCTCCACCTGCTCTGCGTGGCAGGTTCTGTCTGGCTTCTGGCTCCTTTTCCGGAGCCACCAGCAGAGCCCAAAGAGCAGGACAAGGACTCCAGCAATGGCCCAGAAGTGCCACCACTGCAAGGCAGCAGAGAGCAGGGCTTGCCAGGCAAAGCCGCTCTGCTCCTGGCTGCTCTGCCCCTGGCTGCTCGG
>NW_009707025.1:0-967 GCF_000703405.1 Apaloderma vittatum | reverse complement strand
CTGGCTTGTTCAAAACACATTTGCTGTTCTCCAAATATCCCACCGTTACCATCTTGAAACATAATTTCAGAAATACATTCTCAGGTAAGGGTTTTGCTGTCGTCCCGTAAAGCATGGCAGAGAGTGAGCGTATTCCCTTTTGGAAGGACAACATGAAATGTTCCTTTACCAGAAACAGTCTAATGAAACGGTGGCTGTGTTATTGTTTGTGATAGAAGTTTTACTGAGGCTAAGAGGTGGTTCTGGCTAACAGCCAAAAGTAAGCAATCACGCTCTGCTTTGGAGCGACACAACAAGATTGTACTGATAAAGAAAAAGGAATCAAGATATCAGTTCAATTACATCTCCTTCAGAAATTTATGATCTGTAAGTACCAAACGGTAGCTATCAAATACAATCAGAGAGATATATTTTAGAGACTTTTTTCAAGTGGGAAAACCCATGACCTTTGCCCACTTTATTTTTCCATGTCATGCAAGCGACGGCCATCTTGCCCAAAAGGAGGTTGGAAAGGGGAGAGAGAGACGATTGTTTTCATTCTCAGTGCTACTAATGGCCTGCCATCTGAACTGTGGAAAGTGCTTGTGTAGAAAAATAGAACCTCCGACAGAAAAAAAAACCACAGCAAACCTTAGAAATATTGCTGCTAAATCAGAAACGGCATGCTTCTTCCTGGAATTGGGATTTGTAATCTCCTCCGTCCCACCTTGTCACCACTGCAGGCTCATGACGCAGCGCAGTTGTCGTGTCACGCTGCAATCTGCTCCTGACCTAAAAAGAAGGTGAGTTTCAAAGAGGAGTCACAGAAGAGTAAGTCCCCGCCTGCTGCCTAGAGGAGCTGGGGGCCATCTATTTCTGTGGTGTGTATTTTTTCAGCCAAATGTCTTATGGATTTTCTATAAACAAACAGGTTCCCATGGAGAATTTTTTCTCGTCAAAACTGCGTTGCTAGGAAATTGTTCACAGA
>NW_009707024.1:0-797 GCF_000703405.1 Apaloderma vittatum | reverse complement strand
CCAGGCAACAAAAATACAGTAGGCAAGGAAGGTTATCAATCATGCAGTTCAAATCTTTTGTTCTAGAGATAGGACTATGGAACTGCAAATATTCACTGTTTCAGTAAAGTTACTCTGCAACCTCTGCATAACGATGACCATCAAAAACCTGGCAGGGGGTGACAGGAAAGAACACAAAGAATAAAACAAGAATATGCCTTCTAGTGTGCAAGAGCAGAGAGAGGGGACAAAGGGAAAAAAAACTGTACAAGACTTATTTCCCTTCCCTTACCTGAAAGGAACTCTCCACATAAAAAATTTCAGGGATCCTACTCATTCGCAGAACAAAGGTTTATACAGCAACAGATTTCTAAGTATTCAGTTCATGCAAAACATACTAATGCAAATAGAAGGATGATGAGCAGCAAAGTGATGCCAGAAATCTGGAATCGCCTATTTTAGATGTTGACATAAGATATACAGGAATAAACACACTATCCTAAGTCATAGCTATCATGGAAAATAAACTACCACATACTGACTTGTTTACTTATGATTCCTCAATTAAACATTTTCAAACAAATTCTCTGTAGCATGTCAAAAATGCATCCAACCAAAAATTAGGATTTATTTCTTTACAAACTCAATGAGCTTGACTTTTTTCACTTACTAGTAAAGGCCTCTAGCTGTGTTTCTATTACAACATTATTTTACTCTTAGGTTTAAATGCCCTTCCTGGCAAAAAAAAGGTTTTAGATTTATTGAAAGAGTTATTCTAAAAGCAAAATTCTTCTCTGTCTCTCCAGAGAGACTTCAGT
>NW_009707023.1:4327-10609 GCF_000703405.1 Apaloderma vittatum | reverse complement strand
GTAAATTTGTTTTCCTTAGGGAGCAACTTTTCTGTTCTTGAGGAGACAAAAGCATCGAGTGATTCATGTAGGAGAGGTGACGTGGGGCCTGGCGCAGTAGAAAAATCTCACATGGACTAATTTCTGCTGGCATTTCAATAAGTGAAGGGTCTGCTTTTCTATTCCAGTAGTCTTAACTAATTTTCCACTTTTTCACATCCGTATAGATAAAGAGATACCGCAGAAGGTGAGAAGCAGCGCACTAAACATTAGATCGTAGGTCGACGAGATGTAGCTGGACTAACTTCAGGGAAACACGCACGTCTCTAAATCGAGCAGACGAGGTGTTTTCCAACGGTTTTCTTACAAGAGATGCTCGGACTTTTCCGAACAAACTACCCATTGGCCGTTGCAGAAAGTCCCTGACTGGGAAAGGCTGATTTTTATTAAGGGTTTTTTGACGTTGCCTTATCTGTTGTCAGTTAGACGTGGGGATCTGCAGCTCTGGAAGCCTGGCTGTGCCGTTGCGACAGAGGTGGAACGTGCCAGCGCCTCGCTGGTCACTCGCAGAGCAGCCTTCTGAAGACTGCGATGATAAGTCCTTCATTTGGCTTTTTAAGGATTTGGGGTTATTACAGTGTGTTTCTAGGATTATTAATTTTGGTAGTAAGTGTTTGAGACTGTTTATATTATTGTTGTTCAGAGGCGTTGAGTTGTAAAAGCTAAGCTCCCAGAACGTTTTGGATTCGGTCCTGTTATGCAATGACAAATTGAAGTTGGACATAAAGCTCTTGCAGGTCAACAAAGCAAAGTGCCCAGAATATGGGGAGAGGAAATCTAAAGGAGCAAATGGACCGAAACGGCAGGAGGGTGTCACTGACGTCCTCCTCTGATTCCGATGGAGAGCGGTTTGTTTACAGCACTGCCCGGAGCAGGGCGGTGAGGGGAAGAGCTTTGCTCCGGTGAGGGATGACTGTCTCCAGGCTGTAGAGTCACTGCTGCGAGCCAGCTCATCGTCTCGCCCGCGCAGTCACGGCTCAGCTGAAAAAGCGCATCCTGGTAATATTCCCACGGCTGGTATCAGATGTGCTGAAGCGGTCTGCTGTGGCACAGGGATTTCCTTTGCGGGGAGGGAAGTTTACTGCCCCGTTTGACCGCCCGATGACGGGAAGGAAGGCACATGTACGGACGTCGTTTTTACAACCGGGAGAGATTTACGGGTTCATTTCTGTCGGGATGAGCGGGACTCTGGCTCGTGGCACAGGGAAGTTATGCAAGTGGTTTTGTCTATTAATTTCATGTTTCTTTTATTGAACACTGACAAATAATGCGTCTAGTGTTCGCTTCCTAGTTGCTCATTAGAAGAAAGCACTTTTTTAATATCTCAACAACCCTCCTCCCCTCTTTTTTTTTTTTAAATAATTAGTCTGACAGGAAATCAGCCTTTGAGAAGGCCGATTTCAGCAGGTTGCCAAAGCTCCCCGATTCTGCGGCAGGCATGCGAGCTTAGCAAATGCGATACCGTACCTCGAGCTGTAGAAGTAAGGCCTAGGAATTGAATTCCTCTGGTATCCAACATTATAGACGTTCGCAGCGTCGAAGAAACAAATGCCAGTTTCAGCAGCGCTGTTCCTAGGAGCGCAGAAGAAATGCCCCATCCAAAGAATCACTAAGGAAATAAGCTCTGCTGCTTGCAGACGCTACATACCGAGCTGGAAGCAGTCTCCAGGCAGACCGAACGGGAATATTGGCCCCCTCCCATCACCAGAGTCGAGTTCTTGAAGTGTAGTGCAAAGTCTGGCTGGAATCGAGAGCAAGGTCTGGTTTGCCAAATAATCTGCAGTGAGCTACATAAAAAAACCCCAAAACCCAACCACCCTGTACTTGAGGAGGGATGAGCTTCAAGTCACAACTTCTGAGTTTCTCTATCTGAGGAATGCTCTGATCTGGTCTCTCTTCAGGTGCTCTGCTTTCAGGGCTACCGGATTTTTGTTCGCATTTACTTTGAGATTTAGCGCTTTCATGAGCTGGTATCGCTTCTTTCATTCCTCAGCTGGAAATAAACCTCATAAAGATTTTCTGGCTTTCCCTTGCAAATATTGACTCTTTCTGACATATCTTTAGTATCGTGGTAGTTTTGACGTGGAGATTAGAGTCTCGATTTATGAGACTAGAGTTGAAACTCCCTTCTTTCTCCTTCATTAATGTGGAGTACTGATGGATGGAGAAGAGGGAGAAGGTGAAAATATCAGAGGAGCTCTGCTCTCACCTCGCTCCTGCAGAAACTTTGCAGATTTGGGGGTCACAACTTTCATCCAAAACCCAGCAGGATTTTTTTGTGGGTTTGGCAGTGAGCCCTGGGGTTACACTGCCTAGCCGGTGACTTCACCTAAGCAAACCTTCTTAAAATAAACAGAATTTATGATTCAGGAACCCACAGTCTGTGGAATTTTAAATTTCAAGATCTGGCAACAGTCGGTAGATTTTGGTAAATGTGATGCAGTGAAAGTGTTTTCAAGGCTCAAAGTGTCTGCAAAAAGCTATTGGAGTGTGTGTGTGTGGGGGGGAATCCAATGAAAACTAAAATCCAGTTCAGGTAAAACCACAGTGACGTGTCTGTACGATAGTGTCTGGTCCACAAAGGCAAAACAGCTTCACTGCTGTTCCTAGAAAAAAATAAATGCAAACAGCTTGGAACATCATTTTGACAAGAAGCCATACCCCGAGCGAAAACAAGGCTGCGTTTCTCTTTTGTAAGAAATTGTGGAGCGGGAAAAAGCCCCAAATGAGGTGCTAGATAAATATTTCCCAAACGAGACTCATTCAGCCTGTGGCACAGCAAACCGTGCCTGGGGTTTACAAGGAGGCAGTTCTGGGTTACTCTGTCAGCGTCACGGTCTCTGGCGTTACTGAAGTGTCACCGTAATGCCACCATGGCAATGGTACGAGCGGAAGGTCTGGGTCGTGCCTTGTGCTCCGTCCTAAAGCTTTGCAGGAATTTGGAGGCCGTGCCCGTGACTGAGAAGCTTACTTTTTTGAGAAATTAAAACTTTTTTTTTTGGTGTTGCTTAAAAATGCACTAATGAGAACATCCTGCGAGGTGAGGAAAGGCACCCCCCAGCGAGGTGGCTTCTGGAGGCGTCCCTGCTCCGCGGCGAGCTCCGTTGCGATTAAATAATCCTGAGCAGCGCCAAGGTGTCTCGCTTCTGCGACGTTATTCCAGGATCTAAAGATTTTGGCAGTTGCAGTTTGGTGCAGCCAGAGCTACAAACCCTGGTAGTGGCAGAAAACCCCGTTAAGAAACTCACAGCCTTGCTGGGCAGAGCGAGGACACGCTCCTGCGCCTTGGCAGGCATTAGCGGGGAGGAACACCGTGTCTCTGCTCACCTCATCTTTTGGGGTTCCTTTGGCGTCTGGTGTATTTTCTACTGTCTGCTCTTTGCGTTGATTTTGTCCGTGTTCCCAGCAATTTTGAAGTTTCTCGGTGGTGCCTTTCGAGCGTGTAGCTTTTGCCCTGTTAAAACAGTTTCTCCAGCTGCAAGCCCTCGCCAGGTTTCTCTCGCGCGTTTCGCCCAGCTGCTTCCTTCTGCTCTCACAAAGAGAGGATTTTAAGGAGAAAATCGCTCAGTCAGAAGGTAGGGTGAAATGGGTGGTATAGTTTCTTAGTGCTTCTCTCCGTTTGCCATTTAATGAGGTTCCTTGTTTTCTCTCTCGTCACGCTGCGTTTTCCACGCTGTGGGTTTCCACCCCCCGTTTCTGCGTCGTCCTTTCTCCATTGCTTTGAGCTTTGATGTCCTTGGATTGATCGTTTGGCTCGACTTTGTGGCTTGTCTCTTCTTTACCCGCGATGTCCCCAAACATTTCTCCCGAGTTGTAAAGAGTGAATTGGGGAGTCAGTGGGGGTGAAGGTCGATGGCTGTCCCGACAGCAGGATGAGGGACCTTCCTGGCCCTTATTTCTTAACCTGCCTTTGCAGTAAAGAATGAGCTTGTTTTTTCCTATCGAGGGGCTGTTGTTTACTTAGACACTGAAGCAAAGTTGGCATCTCTATTTTCCAAGGCTAAAAACGTCATATTGAAATATAATGTTAATTTTTTGCTTTGTGAAGGGCGCAAAAAGCAAAAAAACCATGGGATTACAGCCATTACCTTTTTTTTTATTTTTTTGGAAGGATAGCATCAACAATGTGCAAGTTGTCATCCTGAATTTGCCACGTGTTTTAGGAACCGTGACCACTGAACAGATTCTGTCCTCGCTTTCCAGCTCCTCCCTTTCCCTCAAAAGATTGCATCCCTGTTGGTGATTTGAACAGAGATAATCAAAACAAAGCGTGATGTTCCTCAGTGGGTTGTTTCTGCCAGTCTAACAATAAAAATTGTCAGGAGGAGGCTGTGCTCCTTCCGACAGCAGGCACAGTCTGCAGCAGCTCTTGCTTTCGACGATCTGTAGTGACGCGAGTTCTGGATCCAACCCAAGGCTCAGCCAGCCCGTTGCTATTAACTTTATTTTGGAGTCGTACCTGCACATCGCACCGTGCCCTTCTTTCTTCTGGCGGCAGCAGGGCAATTCCTATTCTGCCCGCCTGGACAGACAGCTCCTGGTTTGCTCTGTGCAATGCCGTTTGACATGTCTGGGATGAAGCCGTGAGGTCTAGTTGCTATTTTCAAACTGAGGTTTCCAGGGTGGAGTCTGTGGCCGTGGCTAAAGCTTGTGCCCACCTCCCCGGACAGACATGCTCGTGGTACTTGCAGATCCCCGGCAATGGCCTCCTCACAGCATCGTTGCAACATCCCCTGGCAGGACCTCGGCCCTGGCTCCCGCAGGATCCGTGCTGTGCAGGGAAGAGCAGGAGGACTCGGGCAGATCCAGAAGCCAAAGATCAGTTTTCCCTCCAGCTTTGGTCGAGGCAGGCAGCGACGCCGCTCCTTCCTCTCCCTGCTGGGGGGGAGATTCTCTGAACACCTTTCCCTGCTGGCTCAGGGGTCCTGCTGGGAATGGGTTAAATAGGTTCTGCTACAGCAAAGGCTTCATGGTCAGGGAGCGGTGGGAGTGGCTGGCTAAAAAGAGGATCTGGGCTGTGGGTTGAGTCCTCCTGGGGGAGGAACCCGAGGAACAGCTAAGCCTGGGAAAGCTAGAGCCCAGACAAGTTGTGTTGGCCAAAGCTGTGAGTTTCTCTCTCAAAGCCACGCCTCGGGAAGGGGGTGGAGTGAGTCCGGCCTGAAGCATGCAGAGTTTTTGGTTTAGGTCGAAAGCATTGGTGTCTAGTCCTGTCGGGCACCGCGTGTGGAAGCTGCTCCCTGGGATTCTGGCAGCAGGGCAGACAGACCGAGGGGGTTAGCTGGCGGATGGTGGGGATCTGCTGTGACCGTGGAGCTGTGGTTCAGGGGGATGCACCCTTTCGCTGTGTTGCAGCGATGTGAGCGTTGCTCTCATGGCTGAAAAACCCCCGCGGTCGTTCCTTTTTGTGTGTTTGTTTTTGTAGGGCAACCTCGTGTTGCTTGAGAGAGCGCTACAGAAGTGGCTATTTCTGTACTGCTCTGCTCATCTGCTTGCCTCCCAGCTGGGCTGGTTGCGTTTTAGGGGTGGAACACAGCTTAGCCTTTCCAAGCACGGCTCGGAAAAAACAGATGTTTCAGTTCCTGTCTCCGCTGCCGAGGCTCCACATGCCACATTCCCAACGGTAGGACGTCGGTAGGACGTCGGTGCTGGCGCGTGCCTTCGGCGGAGGCTCCAAGGGGTAACTTGGAGGGGAAGCACATGCCTCCTCCTCCTCAGCCCCTTCCTGCAGCCCAGTGCCAGCCCCCCAGAGCATAGGACCGGTGAACTGTCCACTTGGGAACATTCATGGCTTTTGCCTCCTGGGTTGCTTCTATGCTCTGACTTAATGGTTTTCATGTGCAGAGGCTGCATCTTTGCGAGCGGAGAGAACCATCTGAGCCAGTGCTGGACGCTCTGTGAGGTGATAAGAATAATAATCACGGGCCCCATCCTGCCACGCGTGTGTCACCTTTGCTGTCCTGAGGCTTAGATGAACTGCAGAGCAGAGAGTCTCTGAGAAAGATTATGCTTAGTTACGCTTTTTGCTGCCTCAGAGTGTTGCAGCTGCATTTCTCCCTTAGGAGGAGGAGTGGGATGGGAGTTTTGGGACAGTGTCTTCCCTTGTCACCCACGGACAAGGGTGTCTGAAGACCTTGGGAGAGGATCTGTGCTCTGCCTGAGCCGGTGCAGACGGCGCCGTGTGCTGCCTGGAGCACGGAGCTGGCCCTTGGCAGAGGGTTGTGTTTCAACCTTCCCCCGATGAAA
>NW_009707023.1:520-4303 GCF_000703405.1 Apaloderma vittatum | reverse complement strand
GCAGAAGGAAGGAGTTTGGATGTGGAAAGAGCGATCAGCTGGCACCTTTAAGATTTTATATTGCCGTACCACCTCTGGGATCTCGTGGCTTAAAAGAGACAGCTCATACCCGAGACCTGCAGGTGGTCCGAGCAATCCTGCAAAACTCAGAATACAGGCCCTTGTTTTTGAGGTGTTAGCTGAGCTGCTGCCATTCCGGTCTCACGAATGATTCCAGCCGGCCGTATAGTGACTCCTTGGTGATTTGTGTCGTGGAACTGCCCGTGCATCTAAGCGTAGCCCAATTAAAAAGAAATCTCTGATTTCCTAAAACAAAACCAAATCACTCATCTGAAATATGGTGCAGGGCGATTCCCTGGGAGAAGGGTTTCCACTGGAAAATATCTTGGCTCCCGACCAACCCCTGTGTAAAGCTGTTGTAGCGGGCGGCTCGTTATTGCTACCTGGGTGATTTTCTAGAAGACTGTTAGATAAGCAACAAGTTGGTGAAGCCGTTCCTCAAGATCCCTCCTCAGCTGCTTCGTTATGTGGTAAAAAAAGGTTCCCTGTCCTCCTGGACTCAAGGGGCGACTGCAAGTCAAGAGCCACTGAAATGAAGAGAGCAACGTTGGCCAGAGATTCATAAGTAATTAATTAAATCTGTGCAGAGCAAAGGTTTCTATCAGAGTATGGGAATGTTATTTTACTCCTACAGAGGGAAAGCATGGAGTCACTGGCTTTATAGACTGAAGTCTGCCTAGATTTGGAACCTCTGATCGCATGGATCAGTGCAAAGTTTGTATCAGAAGTCTTAAAAAATTTAGTGTAGAAAAAACTGAGGTGGTAAGCTGAAAGCTGGAAGAGGCCAAGGGTTAGACTGTGTTAGTCTCAGTTGCGTTGAGAAAATTCACTGTAGCTGATATGTGTGGTGGCTTGTGCTCATGCCAGCACCAAGCAGTGTCTTTACTTAAAAAAAACAAAAGAAAAAAGAGAACTGCTGCCCCTCTGTGTAGTGACTCTGTTAGAGGGCAGAGCACATGTCAGGACAGCACCGTGGAGACAAAGCTGAAGCTGTCTGGGTGATGCTGGAGGCTCTGCGGGACCGACACAACACAATTCCCAAGTTCTATTTTGGAGAGAAGACACACCCCATTTTTTGCAGAGAGTGCCAGGAGCATCGCTGTTTCTTGCACAAAATCTTTTCAGTAGCCCAACAGCCCTACCCTGACCTCTGAGACCCGTGACCCTCGCTGGCTTTCCCTCACCACTCGTTGCACCCAGCAGTTAGCTGTTCCCCAAAAAGCTTCCTGCTTTTACAGTGCTTGTGGGAGAGCAGACCATCAAGGTGGCAACGGCACCGTCCTTGGAGGATTTAGTTTCTGATGACGTGCACAGATTGCATCGGATACAGCCACCAGCTGAAGTTGCATTACCTTGGATTCGCTTTGCTTTGAGTGTTGCGACCCACATGATGCAGCCAGTCAGGAGCATCACCTTCTGGCGTAATTTAGGATTTGCAGCGCTTGAGGAGTTAATGGCAGCCAGCTATCAGGACTCTAAAACAAGCCAGCAAAGCCCACTGCTGCATTCTGCCTTCCTGTGGATTAGCTGTGCCACATCCAAGTCTGTAGCTTGATCCCGTCGCTTTAGAGACAACTGGGAGGGGAGCTCTGTTTGGAAATTAATCTCCAACGCCCCCGCTCCCAGAGGACGCAAAGCTTCCCCTGCAGTAGATGCTCTAGCTGTTTGGGAAAGACATTTCATTAGTCATTGGAAAGTCCTGGATCTTCTGACAGCCTTAGTCTTGGATCTTTTGACACCCTTAGTCCTGGATCTTTTGACGGCCTTAGTCCAGATCTCTTCCTGCAGGTGACTGATGTGGTCAGCAACATGGAGCAGACTGACCACAACTCCTGCTTGTTCCCAGGGAGAGGGGAAGCGGCAGCGGAGCTGCTGGTCTATTTATCAACTTGCCATGGAACTTGCTGCATTCTGCAGCAGCCGCGGAGGCTGTGTACAGCGTGCTTAAGACCGGGATTTGCTTCCTGCTCTGTCCTCCTCCCCTCCACAATGAAGGAACTGAAGTGTGTACCTTAGCTTGGGAAGAAAGCCGAGCTACTGGGGGCAGTGTTGTCTAACAGCTGGAACACAGAGGGGAACGCGGGACTTCTTGGTTTTGTTTTCAGTTCTGATCTTGGTTGTGTGGGCTGGGCTGTCCTTGATTCATCTGCACTCAGTCTCCCCTGCCTGAGCGATGGGGCTGCTGTTTCCTTGCCTCGCGGGAGTGCTGCAGTGGTTATTTATGGGAATTAAATGTGTGTGGAGGGCTTAAATGCTTGGCTGCTGGATAAATGCCCTGGATCTCTAATTCCTGCTTGCTTGTGCTCTGCCACCCTTGTGAGAAGGCAGCAAAGTATTTTCTTTTATCAGCTCTCGGGAAGCTGGATCTTCACTCTGCAAGGTAAATGGCAGCAAAGCACACACTCATTTTGGCAGGCTTGGTGGTAGCCTTGGTCCTGCCGTCCTACCTCTGCTTGTGCTTTGACCCCTTCGTGCCATCGTCCTCTGAACAACACACCTGACCTTCTGCTTTGCTGGTACACGCTGTGTGGCAGGAACTGAAGGCAGCAGGATCTCACTGTGGCCTCCGAGCTGGAGAATCATTCATTTTTCTTCTAACACATCTGCATAAAGAAAAGTTTCATTTGCTGCTCGACTCTGTTTTTTGTTTCAGGGCAGCACCATCGGTTTCCCAGACACATCCCAGCCACAAATGGGAGCTCGGCGCTGACTCCAGCCCACGGTGCCAGCTCCTGCGAGAAATGTGCCTGCTCCCTGTGGGCTCCTTGGGGCAGAAGGACATGGGGCTGGGAGCACTTTCCTCACCAGGAGCAGCCTGGGGGAAGGATTTGTGGAGCCTCAGTCTGTGGGTGCAGGGATGGATGAGCGAGGCCAGGGCCGTGCCCCCAGAGCAGACAGCAGGCACTGGTGTGGTTCTGCAGTGCTACCAGCACCCCGATGTGTTCTCCCTCCTCCAGGAACCGTTGCAGCTCACCCAGGCACCATTTCACTTCAACCAGGTGCCGCTCTACCTCCGCTGGGCGCCTTTTTAATCTCGCCGGCTACCGTGTCGTGCTTGAGCCACAGGGTAGCTCCGGCCTTCTTGTGCTGTTTCCCCCTTCCCAGGTGAGCTGGCCCACGCGTTAGGGGATGTGGCAGGCAGGTCTGTGTGACGTCAGCTCCCTGACCCTCTTCCTCGTGGTCACTGTAGCACCATGGTGCCCATCATGGCACGGTGCAGACTCAAGGTCAGGCCGTCGGTAGCTCTGGCTGTCGCGTGTACTACAAGATCCCCGCTGTTTGCTGTTTGCTTAGCGATGGCTGATTAGAGGGAGGGGAGACTGGCCCTTCCCTCCTCCTTAGGGGTGCGTTTGGGTATTCCCACTGGGGCTGGGAGGATGTCTTGATCCTCCATCTAACCAAACTTGGCGCGGGGCTCAAAGAGCCGTGTCTTCACTGCACAGCCGCCACTGCGGCCAGGAGCACGGCCTTCCAGAGGGATGGCTTCTGTCTTTTTTTATGACACGAAATGCATTTCAGCAGCATTTTTTTGCTTCTTTAATGAATCTAGAGCAAAAAAACAAAAAAAAGGCCCTCAGCAGGAGCTTGAGCTTACTGTTGGGATGAGACGCAGGCATGTGGCAGGGATGGGTCCCAGTTCTCCTCCTGGCTGCAACTCAACTTCTACACATGTTTCTTTTAACTTGTTGGGATCCTAACTCTTGCCGGCTCGCGGGCTGTCTG
>NW_009707023.1:0-455 GCF_000703405.1 Apaloderma vittatum | reverse complement strand
GTCAGGATCAGCATGGGGGCAACTGTGGGTGTCTGGTGTGACCACGAGAACGGTCCCGTCAGATTTGTCTTATAGACGAGAGTCTTGGCATCGCGGCTCAGGTTCTGGCTTCCTTAGAGGAATGTTTTAGTCCTTCCCACCTACCGTTTCAGATGCACCGTGTTATACTGAGCAAGGGCTGCTCTTAAATCCAGACTGTGAAATACCCTGGCTCTCGTACCGCAAGGTTTCTGCCTCTTGGGGTCCTGGGTATCCACGTGTTTCAGGTCTCCATATACAGTTCTCGCTGGTGCCTCCCTGCCCCGAGCGTGCACCGTCAGGGTCCTGCTGCTCAACAGTCACCTCTTGTGGGGGCACGGGTGGCTCAGCACCACTAATTGACAAAACCCAGGCGTGGTGCTGGGACTGCAAGAGCCTTTCACTCACGTGTTGCTCTCTGTGCCAGGGACTTTGGT
>NW_009707022.1:264-1277 GCF_000703405.1 Apaloderma vittatum | reverse complement strand
CCGCCGGGTTTTTATTAATTTGTATTCCCCCCTTCCTCACACCTGGCTTTTAATTAATTTGTATTCACTCCTTCCCCACACCTGGGTTCATATTTAATTTATAGTCCCTCCTTCCGATCGCGCCCGGGCTTATTTTGTCCCCTGCGCGCCACCATAGCCCTTTCCGTTGCCATGGCGACGGGCCTAGGCGGGCCTACACCCCCCGGCGGCGCCGGGACCTGCCGTAGAGGCCTCAGCCCCGGGGGATGGAGGGGGTCCCCCGGCCTGGGTATGAGGTGGGGACAGGGCCGTTCTCAACCGCTTCTGCGGGGCGAAGGTGAGGAAAAAGAAGTGGGAGAGCAGGGAGGGGGGACGCGGTGACCGAGTGATGGTTGGTTTCGCGCCTTGTTTTTTTTATATTTAAGTGTTTTCTGTAGCTGGGTGGGAAGGAGTGCAGGGCATACCCACATGGAGCTTTATTTTTCATCAGTATCGGTGGATAATCGGGTTGCCTGGAGAGGTTGAGGATGCTTCTCGGGCTGGAAGTGCTTTGAGCAACCTTGTATATGCGTAAAATTATATATATTTGGAGTAATGCTTAGGTTGTAGTGACAGCGTTTCACTTAAGGTTAATTATACCACATAGATCTTCTAAAGAGGACCATTACTCAAGAGCTTTATTGTGTCAGCACGTTATTTCAGTAGCTTTATTGTATAAGTACGTTACCCTGCCTTGCTAGGGACTATATCCTGGAAGAAAAACTAACAAGAACTGATAAAAAGGAAACATCCTACCCCAAAGAGTGCTGAGAAAACTGAATAATTGCCAAAGGACTTGGAGTCGGCCGAAGGTAAAGGCGGCAGGGGGAGATTACGACCACCAGATTAATATAAACTAAAGAAAACTTGCCCCGTCCCCCATAAAGAACATGTGACAAGTGAGACTAATTGAAATATACTTAACCAATATTAAAAAGGATAGTAATCACTGACCAGTAATTGTAAATGTAGACGTGGTTATACTACTTAAGTAA
>NW_009707022.1:0-233 GCF_000703405.1 Apaloderma vittatum | reverse complement strand
CAGGGAGAAGTGTGTGTAATTTGCCCGGTGTGGTGGGCTGCCATGGTGGCACCCGCCTCTGCACAGGAATGAAATAAATTGCAATATCTCATCGGGGCGTGTGAGACTGGGAAAGGAAAGGAACTTGGTTTTGAGACAACAGCTTGCTCTGGTGGGAGGTGCCCCTGTCTGTGGCACGGGGCTTAGAACAAGGTGATCTTGAGGGTCCCTTCCAGCCCAAACTGTTCTGTGAT
>NW_009707021.1:6339-25371 GCF_000703405.1 Apaloderma vittatum | reverse complement strand
CCGCGCCGGCCTCCTCTCTTCCACAGGCGCGCCTCTGCAGCTTCAGAAGACCAGACAGGAAACAGAGGGCACCCGTTGCGCCTGGATGGCCAGACCGGCCTCCCTGGGACCTCTTAGAGCTTGACCAAGGGCCAGCTGCCACCACAGGTGCCTGCAGAAACGGAGAGTCTGCTCTTCCCAGGGTCCCTCCGCTCCACCAGCCCACCTCCAGATACTGTGCTGCCGGTGGAACAGCCCGACACTCTCCAGCCACAGCCACAGGCAGGATGTCCTCACGTCTACCCAGACCTCCCGCTCCTGGCCTCATCTTCCAGCCTCTGGCTGGGATTTGCAGTGGCACAAAGCGAACCCGCCCAATTTGGTGCCTGGAGAAAGACAAAACTTTGTTGGTGGTGACATGTTCTAGCGTTATCTTAAAAAAAAATCTTAAATATATCTTAAAAATGCCTGAATGCCCAGGGTATTTTTGTCAGTCTTTTTTTGTCAGTAAGCGTTTCTGTTTTCTTCTTTTGAGAAATTTTAGAAGTAACGAATTTTTTTGTGAGTTCTTAACAATTTTGTAAAAGTTTATTGAGTATGAATAAACTTTTATGTGTGTGGTGTCCTGTCTTCACAAAAGATGATTTCAATCAGAAGTACAAGAAAGGCATATGGAGCACTGCTTTTAGTGATAAGAGCAACAAACAGATTCAACAGCGACCTGACACAGTTTCTGGATAAGGCAGACATTTCGCATGTCGAACAAACTAAATCATGATGTCTCAGCCACTCAAAGGCAAAACCAAATGCAGTTTTCATCTTCGTTCAGGTAAAACTATGTCACAGATATTTGGCCAGCTGCTGAATTACTTTTCCATCTTTACTTTCAGGTGTAATTTGACTCATTTTCTGATGCATACAGAAGCTACACACCGTCTTAGGGTGAGCAACTTTTGGCAGGTGTCTGACAGGTACAACCAAGAAGTGCTTTGGTAGCTCCTGCACTGCCGCTGTAGGGTCACAAGATGGGGTATGAATACCCAGAAAGATGACTGTCCAAGTAAAACTTTCAGCAGTGAAATAACGTCTTGCCATTGTGTTTTGCTTAGGCGGTGTACTAATTCCTGCTAGCACACAGACAGAATTTACTAGTAGTTAGTTATTAAATGCTATTTTTCAGGAGGCACATTCAGAAAGGTTGCAAGAGGTCTATGTAAATTTGGTTACACATTTTGAGCAATTTACAGGTTGTGCTATCTATAGCAAGGATCGCTGGAGGGTTATATTTGCCGGAGGGGCAGAGTGCTATAAGGAAGTCAATCCCAGCTATCAGATAAGTGAGGAGAGAAACAGCAGTAGTTCTTCAAAAAGGAAGCATTCTATAGATGACACACTTCTTTTCAAAGCAGGAAGTACTTTCTGAGTGACAGTGTTCTTTTGGGCCTGCGCTTTGCCAGATGTATGCAGATTCAGTGGTGGGTGTTGCTTCTTATACCCGTAACTGGGAAGTGACGTAGGTTTTGGCCGAGATAAAAGAACAATTCTACAGTATATCCAGTCAGGCAACAGACAGTCGTTGAGATGACAAATTATTCTTTGGAAGGTGAATTGTTCTATCACATTAAGTCTTGTAGTTTAGTAAGAAATGCCAGCCATAGAATGCATATAGTTGTGGCTTAGCAGGACATTTTCAATAGCACTAATTCTTTTAAAAGCAGAGCTGGTTTGTTGTTTTTTTTTTCTACTTCATTAAATCTGTTCTTATTTTAGTCCAGGGCTCTCCTTTCCTTTTCCCTATCTCCCTTCTCAGCCGGGGAGGGGTCATCAGGTGATGGCACAACTGCTATAGTTCAGCACCTGATACAGGCTAAATCTAGACATTGGGGTACTTGTGCTCTGTGGGAACGAAGATTTGGCATCAGGTCTCAGTCATACATAAATTTTCTTATGTGTAGCAAACCTCTGACAATTAGCTAGAAATCAGGAGCAAATTCAGCAGGCTTCAGGCCAGCAGTTAGGGAGGGTTGGTTTTCCCCCACATTCCTGATTCAAGACCTTAGAGAAAGCAAGATGAATAAATGGGGGACACTATTCTAGGAATTGAAGACAAAATGTCTGCTGGAACGTTGAGTCTGATTGTAGCGTAGCAAGTGTTTTCTAGTCACTGGTACATCTAGAAAATAATTTGTAATCTCTGTTGTTTCATCATCAACATTTCTTATTTCTAGTCCTTCTCCTTTTTCTGTAACCTTTGTGTCCTGTGAGTTGTGTGGTGCCGACTGACAGAGGATGCGGGAAGGGGGTGTGCTCTGTCATTGAGGTGGGATGCGCAGGTGTAAAAATAGAAGTATCAGTTGGAGCACATGGAAACCCTGCATGGAAAGTACGGCGTTATTTTCAACACGTCCTGCACTCAGCCAGCATCACTGCCATCCTCATTTCGGTTGTGATTGGCTATGGTCGCTGTGCAGGCATTTTTCATTAACTGGCCTCAGTTTAATCATCTTGAGAGTAGATATGACAACGTATCAAAAAGTTTTTTACTACTTTAACTGTTGTGTGTGAGATATTTGGACACACCTTATAATCCGAGCACTTTGATCAACAGATGTCTGAAATCAGCGTAGAGATAAATCGATAGTGGATGCCGTTCATTTCCAAAGTGCAGAGAGCATAGAAATAGAAAGGGCTTTCAGAAACAGAAAGTTACCTATTCACTGTTTGGCATTTAAGACATTATCTTTCCTGAAACAGAGGTATTTATCTCTTTCAAAGTATGGCATTTCTTCATTCACTGCCTGTCCTGTTCAGTCATTGGGAACCAGTTACCACGCACATGCAAACACTATTGCAATTACCAATGAAACTGGCAGCATAAATTGCAAGGTCACCCACGATCTTTTCTTTAATCTTATAGAAGCCCTGTTTGCAATTTATTAATTCTTAGTTGGCACTGGCTAACCCATATGATGGTACAAAGGTCACACCACATGGATAAAGCAGGCAGGGACAGATAACAGTCCCATGTTGCCTCCCATTTATGGAGCTAAGATGATTGTCTGATTTTGGTTATTTTTATAAAACATGGCATCAAGTCCTTCACTAGTTAAATATAGGCCATGACACAGCACTGAATGCATGGCACATACTGTGTCAGCACCACAGGGGAAGAGCTGTCTGATGCTGCCTGCAGTAGTGGGAATCACCCACATGAATTGAATTTTGGTCTTAAAAATTAGTACTGCAGTAGAACCATAGAACTTTTCACTTATCCAGTATGATATAAACCAGTTGCTATGAAAAACATTGATTTTGAGTAACATGAGTCAAAATCTCCATAATGGATGTTTAAAAGGTTATTTTTTTCAAATTAAGTAAGACCTTGCAAAAATTTTTTCATATGCTCCGACAAAACGTTCATTGAAATACTTCGGCTAAGACTTTGACTGTCAAGGCATATACCAAGATCAGATAACACCAAGTTGGGTGGGAGTGTTGATGTGCTCGAGGGTAGGAAGGCTCTACAGATGGATCTGGGCAGGCTGGATCGATTGCCTGAGGTGAGCTGCATGAGACATTCAGCCAAACACTTTGATACCTCACTATGATACAAGAACGGTTATTTTGCAATGAAATCTTCAGGCTAGAATCTACAATATTGAGCAAAAACATTCAGAACAACCATAGAGGTTATGGCAGGTTGAAGAATATAGCCTGGTGAACAGTATCAGTTTAAGAGATCTGAAGGTCTCTCTAGAGACCCGCATAGCACAAAGCACCAGCAACGTGAAGTGTGAGCTGCTTCACACTTTTGATATCCAGTCGCCAGAGGATTAGTGCCATTCAACCCCATGTGTACAAAAAGGTTTCTGGTACTCCCAAAGCTAACCCACAGCACACACTATTACAAATCTCAGAAAGGTCAAATGCTTCTCTGATGAAAGATTTTGGTCATTTGCCAACGTGTAAGTGAGCTGTGGTCAAAACTCTCAGATTGTTTGGATATTCTCAAGAGAATTGTCTCAAGTCCAGCAGGTCTGAGGGAAGCTGAAGGGAATTATTTAATACTGACATCCTGTCTAGAAGACGTTGGGATTGTGCCTTTGTTCAAAAAAGGCATTTTAGAACAAGAAACCACAAAATAAAGGTCATACAGCACTAATGAATGAGGGCTTCTGGCGCAGTATCAACCTTGGGGGTACCCTAGGTCCTCCACATGCATTCCACCTGACCTACCAAGCTGTGTCAGTACCCTGCTCCATTACTTGTGGAGTCAGCTCTGAGGAGAGCAAGTAAGGGGACATCAAAACAGCACACACCAAGGCAGTAAGACCACCAGATGCAGCCTTCAAGTGCCAGGTGGGCTCTGGCTCAAGCAGTGCAGAAGCAGGGTCCTGCCTTCTTCTTCCCATGCAAGTCAGCGCCAGCTTCCCAGAAAGCAACCAAACCATTTGTACTTTTTTAAACTAAATGCTTTTAATAGAAAACAAAATACAAAATAACTCTTTCCAGAAAGCAGAAATATTTAATCTCTCCAAATGACAAACTAGAACGTGCTTTTTCCACAGATCCTTGTTGTAAATGCTGATGATTTATCTCACAAAGTGTTCATGAAATTGATATTGCAACATTGAGAAAAATCCAACACTGGCAGAGCTGCCTCTGTGTATGCACAATAACTTAGTAATACTATTTTCTCCTGTGTCACTTTGTGTGTGTCTCTCTCTCCCTGTCCCCCTCTCCCTAGACTGCCAACTTCCATAAACGGAAATATCTGTGAGGTGCAGTGGTGGACTGATGTGCCCTGTTTCCACCAGGAGTCCAAACTTTGCTGCTTCAGTTCCATCGTGCCCTCCCTCCAGACGAGGCAAAACATTTATTACCCTTAAAGCCACTACTCTAGCCCCACTGTCCTCACATCCTCAAAACACAGTGCAACCAGGTTCCAAAAGATTCCTCATCAATGCAATATAAATACAAACATTGCAGCTAGTACCAGGAACCAAACTCAAAGGACAACGCAGAGATGGGCCCCAACTGAGGTCAGATTGCCAATCCCTTATTAATAAGATGGTATTTTCCACTTAGATAGTCCAAAATATTCCAGAAGTGCTATAGGGAGCTGTAATATTTAGGACGGCTATCTCTGTAGAAAATACATAATATTCTTTTAATAAAAGGGGTCTTAAAATGCTGGTCCTCTGCAACACCAGGAAAACAAAAGCAAAACAGAAGACACCGGGCCAGTAGTTGTCCACACACTCAAGCCTCAGTTAACAGTAGGAAAGATGTGCCCATCATTTGATGCAGGATATTTAAGTGCAGGTCAGCAGCTTATCTAGTTGGCAGTTTCACTTGTCTGGACCCGGCTTTCGGTTTCCCCAGGCTAATGGATTTACTCCCCTTTTCCCCATCCGTACAAGATTAGAATGTATACATATATTCATCACTCCTTCTTTTTTCCTTCTGTTCAAAAGCACAGGCCTTTTTGTGGGCAAGACACTTCAAAGCATTTGCATCACTCTGAACAGGTCTTTCAAGGGGGCAGAGGAAGAGAAGTGTTTCACAGTCAGTAATCTCAACTTGCAATGAACTCTGGCATTTGATACACCCACCCACTTCCCTACGAAAAAGAAAAATAATTAATGTTCCTGATTTTCTTGTGCAATTCCAGTCACTAGAAGAAGATTGCAGGCCATAAACTGTACGCTCAGTACATTATTCATTTGTCCGGTATATACACCAACCAGTTCACTGGAAGACCCATCTGCGGGCGCGTTGCAGTAAGTGTTCCGAATGTCCCAGACCCGGACTGAATTGTCCATCGACGCTGAAGCAATTAAACTACTGTCTGGGCTAAAAGTAAGGCTGGTTATGTTGTCCGTGTGCCCCCTCAGTTCTTTATAAAGAGTTCCTGACGCCAAGTCCCACAGCTTTAGCCGCTGGTCTTCACCGGCTGATGCCAGGTACTTACCGTTGGGAGAAAAGGCGAGCGCTAGCACGGGGCCACGGTGCCCAGTGAAAAGACGCACCGAGTTGCCTTGCTGGGTGCTCCACAAGCGCACAGTTTTGTCCGTGGAGCCCGTGGCCAAGTAATTGGAATTGGGGTGGAACTTGACACAGTCTACGTCCGCCAAATGGCCTGCGTATATTCGCAGCGGGTACGTCCGATCAAAAGTCCAGAGCCTCGCAGTGCGATCGTGGGAAGCGCTGGCGAAGTACAGGCTGCAGGGGCTAATATCCAAATCCCAGACAGGGTAGGCATGTCCTTGGTACAACACAGTGTTTGTAAAACTTCCGAGGTCCCAGTATCTGATGGACATGTCCTCGGAACAAGACAAGAGTCCCGAACTGTCCGAAAGGAACCTCGTGCTATACACAGGGCCACAGTGTCCTCTTAGGATCTTCATTTCTGTGCCTGCGCTGTCGTCCTCTTCCTCCTGGTTGAGGAAGAGAAAAAGAAATAAAAAAGGAAAGCATGTTTATCTGTTCAACAAATACAGGAACCACCATGAGGAGAACAGGTGGGCGTTTATACGGAAGAAGCACATTTTATGGAACTCTGAGACACAAACGCTGCTAGTGCGTTTGCTACAGCAAAGTTAGTGCTGAAAGAGATGATAAGACTTTATGCAAAGGTTTTATTTTCATTTTGGGTAGCCTCAGGCTCACTCCAGAAGGCATCCTACCGTGCGACTGTACACAAATAAGGGGAAGAAAAAGGAATATTTTATAACATTTTCCCACTGGATAAAAACAAGTTTATTCACTATTTGCTCTCTACTACATCTTCTGGCGAAGATGTTGAAACAGATCTTGGCATCTGCTCTTTTGGTGTGGTCATTTTGGGAAATGAATCTCATTGTAGAGACAAAGAAACACAGATGTCTTAAACAAAAGGTACAAGATGGAAAGACAAAGCCTATCTGACAAGCTGTCTGCTGGACATTCCTTAGCCCCACACACAAACAGAAACCCAGTAACACTGTAATATTTGTTTCTCCAGGCAAACTCCATTAAGATCCATTAAGATCACTCTTCAAAAACAGCAAATGTATGCTGCTTATTTAGGTCAAAGGATCTATCTTGGGATAGGAGAAGATGAATAATCACAGGGAGGATGGCGCTGGGAACCTTTTTATCCTGTAATTCTCCAATTCAAGTATGAGGGCAGCTAGTCAGCAAGCAGTGGTTTCCAGTTTTCAAGACTGGTCAGTGATCTGTGCTAAAGGCATCTCCCAATGGAAGCTAAGAGTCTCTGAAAGTCTCCTCAAGTAGCACCTCTCCACACTCAAATGCTACAGACTGCTCCACTTTCAACAAATCTCAGCTCAAGAGAGTGTTCTTCCTTGATAAGCTGGGTTTTCACCGACAGAGTGCAAGGTAACCATGGTTTGGGGTGCACCTGTGTAGCAGCCTGAGATCACCCCTCCTCAGTGCTGTCAAGCAGAGACTTTTGCTCGGTACTGAATCAGTAACATTCATTCACAGCCAATCCCTGCACAAACTCATACAGGGCTACCTGGGCTGCAAGGGTACATACTCTTTCTCCCTTACAAGCACCAACTTTTCTTGCATTTCAGAAGGAGTTTATTTGACAATGCCTTCTGCAGCATTCAAAACCACACTCCTACATGTAGCACATCTTATCTTTGACTTCTGTTTGACACCCACTTAGCATAAAAACTGCTCACTGCTGTTACAGCTCACCAAAACCAGTACACCTATAATGCTTCTGAGCCAATAAATTTTTCCATTTTCTCCCTATCCAAGTTACTCTGTCAACCAGATTAACAAAGCAGCTGGAAGCGCAGCCGCTGAATTACCACCTCGCAGAACCAAGCTTCATTTCTTTGTCAGATCAAGCACACTCTTGCTTGCATCCCACAGCTACCATGTAGGTGGACATTTGCAGCAGCTATAGAAAGGTTGCAACTTGCTGTTATAAAGCAGCAGGAAAGCAGGGAACCCCTCTTTATAATATTTTTTCAGGATTCCAGTTTCACACACCAAGTATGTTCTGTGGATATAACATACTGCCAGGCACTACCCAGATATCCATTAGCTCCTTCCAAAGTGGTGGCTGCTGCAGGTTGGCATGAACAATTTTTATTTCCTTGGAATGGACAAGACATTACGTGATACAAGCCTATTTTAATCAATAACCTACCTCTTTTTAATTTTTTTTATTTGAGTTACCCATTTTGAAAAGAACTATCAAAGCAGATTTTAAGTAATAGCAAAGAAGTGGGAAATCTACTAACACTACTAAAATTGGCTAAAAAAAAAAAAATTACTTTTCAACAGTGAAGAGGAAACCTTCCTGAGTAAGTACAAGACTCCCAAAAATTTTACTATTAAGAAACTGAAAAGAACAAAAATCTTGGCATGTTTTGTTACACAGGACATCCTCCAAATGATACATCTATGGACAGACTGCCCAACTCCTCAGCTACTACTTAAATTAGTAATGAATTCTGCATGACAGTCATTTGGACCCAGAAAAATTTACTGCTGATGCATTTAACCTTGTGAGCAGCGAACATTTTCTAGCTGACAAAAATTATCTTGATCTTCCACCTAGCACAAGCCTCACGGGAATGAGGAAGCCTCAAAAAGCAATAACCTCAAAAAGAACCAGAACAAAAAGACATCTCACTCCCCTCCCACCCCCTCCTTTTTTTTTTTTTGTTCCCTTCCTCTAACTACTGATAGGTTTCTCTGGGTGTCATCCTCTCTCTCATCCTGCAGTGCTCTTAAGATGTCAAAATGGAAGATCTCTTATCTGCCCTAGTAGGTATCTCCTAGCAGAGAATCATGAGGGAGTAGTTACCGTATCTCTCTCTGCAGGACATTTCTTACTAATCCTTCCTGAACTCCCACCCATCACCCTTGTCATCCACCAAGGTGTCAGGTCACCGCGAATCATTACGACATGAAGGCCTGCTGCCACTTTAAAGTAGAATCTTAGAAGCTGAGCTCAATGGGGTCAAGTCTTGGTCTTCACAGAATTTAAAAACTGCCACTCTTGTAGCTTGGAAGACAATATTATTTTCTGTTGTTGATTTATGTAGTACTAGCAACGAGCATGATGAAATTGCAAACAATACATCCATTTGGCACAGCTGCAGAACTGCGTTTCTGTACTAGACCTTAAGTAAGAGAGAATATAAAGTGGCATTTGTGAGATGCTACTATAAATAATAAAAAACCAGAATTACTTTATTCCAAAATATCAAGCCTCTCCTATTTCCAAGATGTAAGACAACCCCGGTGAAGTGCACTGGCGCATCACACTGAGCAAAACTCACTAAAACTATAGCAGACAATTTTGACCCTAGTAACACATTCATGAACTAGGAAAGAAGGTCATTCTGTAACACTTCTGCCAAGTTTCATTTTTATATCTATGTATACAAAAAAGTTAATAAACCAAATAATGTAGTTTTAGTGCCACCCTGAACAAGATCCACTGAAACTACCACAGTTTTAGACTTCTGTGTCTTCAGAAAGAGAAGGACCTATTTGCTTGCAGCAAATCAGAAACCAAGCTGAAGAATATTTCAGGCATTACTATTTAAATACAAAGCTATTTACACAATGCAGGATTCAGTCAAAACACAATTTAGAAACCTTACAAACCCCAGCCACATTTAACATCCTCACAAGTTATTCTACAGAACTCACCGAAGTAATGTCAAAGCACATTCAGATTTTCCTTCTTTGGCAAAGTTTCCATCAGATTTATCACTGTGGGTTGTTGCTGATCAGACTGCAGTGACAGTCCGAGGCACAGGCCCTGCTCACACCAAGCTGCGTTACTGACGAGCGCAGCCCACTCAGGGTGGTCCTGTTCGGTCTGTCTTAGTATCTGTGGCAGGTGCTGGTCTGTTCCCACCTGTGACCCTGTGGGTGCCTGTGTTTCACTTAGGGCTCCCAGATATCGAAACTTATTTTCTTTGTAGTCAACAGGCTTTCATCTGCATTTGAGACACGTAACCAACAGCGCATTCAGGGTAGGGTCTTCCCTTAACTTTGAACTCCTGATCATGTCACCATTTGTTTTGTCAGTGGTGGAAGCTATTCAGGGTAACGGTGACTTTGATCTGTGCTGGTTTTAGACCTGTTTTTTGCTTTAGACTTGTGCACAAATACTGCAGGATACACAGAATAATTAAACAACCAACAGGAGCCATTTGTACTTGAGCTTCCATGGCTGTTGTATGTAAATGTAATGATATGCAAGTATGTTCCTATGTGCCAAAAGAAAAAAAAAAAAAGCTAATACACACTTCCGACAACCTGGCAATATCTCACTTTTCTATAGTCTGGAGCCAAAGAAGGTGACCTGCTGATTTACCAGAGAAATTCTTCTCCATTACAGGTTATTGACATTTGGTTTCCATGACAGGCAATACAGAGTCATGTGTCCTACGAACTCTTGAAGCTTATAGTGAAAACATGTCCATAGCTCCATCCTGGGCTAGTCCGACCCTCCCACCTGCTCATGCTGCAGAAAGGGTTAACCTGGGAAGCAGCGAGCAAGCTGCTGAGCTATCTCACCTGGATGCCTGCCTCTAGCTGACTAACAAAGCAACCCCTAACCAGAGATGTCTGCATACAGCAAGCTCTCTGCGCTCTTCCAAAATAAATAGAATCCTGCTACTAGGTATTTTTTTATGAGGAGAAAGAATGGGGGGAAAAGGGATGTTTCTCCTGCCCAATAAATGAACAAATGAGGCTTTTTTTCTCTCCTTCAAGAGGGGAGTGATTAAACAAAGGAAAAATGACAAATTCTGATCTCTAACCAGATATAAGATGGGAAGCTGTGGGGAGGAAGGGTGTGACCAGAAGGCAAAAAAAACCCCCCCAAAACCTAGAAGATGCTATCTAGCCTGGCATTTGAAGGCACACACATCCCTGTCCTCGTCTCCAGCACTCCAGAGTGGGAAGCCTCTCAAGGAATCTGCAGTGTAAAAACTTTTAATTAAGAGGGAAGTTTTGCATAATTTTTCTATGCTAGCTCTTCATCTTTTGTTGATTCCTGAAATACAGTTTTGCACCTACGCATCCCTCCTTCTTCCAGAGGCCTCACATCAGCCTTCTTTGGCTCACTCTTCACTGTGTCTTTATTTTCCTGTCCCTGCATCTCTTCCCTGCCCTCTACCCTTCCGACTAGTTGTTTTGAGCTGCTTTCCTTACAGTTTCCCTTCACCCCAGTGTGTTTTTACTGCCTGCACTTCCTTGCTTCATCTTCTGATCCATAAGCAGGCTCTACGTTCCTCAGGAAAGGGAGCCTTCTCCAGTCACCTGTGCTTCCTGGGCTGCCTGTGTACCATCATCTGTCCAAGGACAGCTGGAGGAGGGAGATCAGCACCTAGAACTAACACCCTATGGCCTGAGCATACCACAGCACAGCATTTACAGCCACTGCAGCAAAGAACAACGACAATCTCTTCTCAGTGGTGCCCAGCAATAGAACAAGAAACAATGGGTTTAAATTAGAACACAGGAAGTTCCACCTCAACATGAGGATAAACTTCTTTACTGTGAGCACTGGAACAAGCTGTCCAGAGAGGCTGTGGAGTCTCCTTCTCTGAAGACATCCAAAACCCGCCTGGATGAGTTCCTGTGTGGCTGCCCTAGGGGATCCTGCTCTGGCAGGGGGGTTGGACCAGATGATCTCTAGAGGTCCTTTCCAATCCCAAACATTCTATGATTCTATGACAACAGTAGGCTATAAAATGTGCATCAAGACATGCAGGTTGTGGGACAGCCTCACAGTCCCCTAAGGCATTACTAGATACTCCGTAACACATGCCCAAAACAGCCCGGTAGACAGGATAGGGAAGCAGAGAAAAAGGGTATCCAGACCTCCTCATCCAGGAGGTCACAAGCCAGGCGGATGTGGGACACATCGACAAGGTGGGGCTCCGATTTTAACTTCCTGGAACGCAGGCTCCAGAGCTTCACACACGAATTATCGAACCCAGCAGCGAGCAGCTTGCTATTTGGCGAAATCTCTGCAGTGTTCAGCAACTGCTCCGTGTTATAGAAGGCATAGAAACAGATGGTTGTTAAGGAAGGGGGCCCATCCTTGACACGTTTAATGCTGTCCTGCAGTAAATCCAGCGCCGCCTCGTTCTGCAGAATGGAAGCCGGCACGTCGCTGGGTTCCAGGCCATTGCTTTCGTTGCGCGAGGAGCTCCCACTGGCGTAGAGCTGGTAGTCGGTCCTCTTGGCGGGCTGCACATCCAGGTGAATGTGCAAGGTCAGGACTTTGCACAGGGCGTTGTTGTTGTCACTTTGGAGGTAGCGAAGAAGGTAGTTGTAGCTGTCCTCTTGAAGACGGATGACGTACTTGTTGTCCAAAAAAGCCCGGAGCTTCAAGTTGGACAGGATATCTTGAATAGTCATGGTAGTCTGCAACTGCTCAATGATATCCTTCTGGCTGGCATTCTGCAAGAACATGCCATGGAAGCGGCTGTAAAAACTGTCCACTGTGCTTTTTAGGCCATTCTGGACCATATTCAGATGGAGGTAGACAAAAAGGGGATACAGAAGAGGCATCACTTCATGGCTGTGCTGAGAATCTGAATCTATATGAAAAACAACAACAAACTCTGAATGATTTCTCAATCCACTTTCTACTAGGAATAAAACAGAGCAAGAACAATTACTGAAAAAAAAATCCAACAAACAAAACACCTGACAATAGCATCAGAGCAAGCAAGAGGAGACTTTTGCTGGTGCATCTATGTGAACCTCTTCTGTCACCTTAAGGGGATACACTACCTATTATAGATTGCAATACAGATTTTCAAGTCAGTGAGGTACCTTCTCAGAAGAAAATGCAGAAACTTCAAAACCCTTTTTAGGTGTGGGCCAGCTATTAAAATACTACCTCATGATATACATGACAGCTGAATTGTCTCTCTGTTTATGTAAGAAAAACTATGCCTTTCGTTTATTGCAATTAATGGACTTTAAAATTTATTAATTATATTTAAAATATTTAACGTGTTTAAGCCAAAATTATTTACCTCACTTGTGTGGATCAGAACTTTGGTGGCTTTTTTTTCCCCTCTCTCTCAGCTTCAATAAAATTTGCATGCAGTGCTTTGGATGGAACATGATCTCTCTCCAGGGAATAGGAAGTTAGTTTCCAAAACAAACTGCAATATCCCATACTCGTTTTATTTCTGTGCCTGCTCATGTGCATGCTTTCTCTCTCTCTCTCTCCCCCCTCTTCCCTCTGCCAAAGCAAATCCCAGCAGTAATTCCTAGTACATAGCGTAACTAACTCTCCATTAGGCTGTGCTCTACCTTGCAGAGACTGATCTCTGCAACAGCTCCACCCCTCCTTCACCAGCTTTTGGGGGCTGTTTCCCTCCCACATTCAGCAGCAGGGAGCACCAGAGTGCTGTCCTATGCAAAACACCATGGCAACATACAGGGTCACAACAAGAAGTTACCCAAAGACCAAACGGCCTAAATTACTGGAGAAAAACCGACACTGCTGATCCTCAAGCAGCACTGCTTATTTTCACCTTGTTCTTCCCTCCTGCCACTCACCAATGTATATTCTTTTTTTTCCCCACCTTCCATTAGGTTATTTTTCCTCTCCTGTTGTGCAGTCTTCCAGACATTCTCAGGTCCATACTGTGCCTCTCTCCTATTTCTGTATGAGTAACTACAGAGTGTGTGTGGTGTGTAGCGTATACATACATATTTGCACACTTAAGCATCGCTCTCCTTTCTGTCCCATGAAAAAAAAGCAAGGAGTTCACCAAAACTGGGTCAAAGGCAGTGAAACAAGTGGTTTGTATGTAGTAAAAGCAGCTGCTTTTTTCTCTGTGGGTGCTCTACCCCAGAAATGCAACAAGGAAAAGGACCTCACTCTACAGTGGGGGGAAAAAGAGAAGAGGTGGGAAGTTGGCAGAAATAGAAATTAAAAAAATTTCCCCAGGACTATATGGAGAGAGGTTACAAGAGAAATTCTCCCCAAATTGCCAAGTCCTGCCACTGGGGCCCAATCTCCACACTTTTTAATTTTCAAAACCTGGCTGTACAAGGCCCTGAGCAACCTGACCAAACTCCAATTTTGCCCTGCTTTGAGCAGCTGGTTGAACTACAGACCTCTACAGTAATTCCTAAAACATTCAGTGGTCCTAGGCCTTCAGTGCCCCCAGGGGCATGCATCATAGAAATGCCCCTGCTGTGTCTGGAAGTTACTCCCTTGCAGGAACAGCACCAGTTCATGTGTGTGTCCAATCAAAACTGAGCAAGACAGACAAAAAAAGATAAAACTCATCAACGTAAAACCCAAACCCACGTCTAGTACTTCCACAAGTAATATTTAAGCTACCGAACAGAGCAATCTTACTTCTATTTACTTACATACTTCTATTTACTATATACTAAAGTGCAATGGTGTTGAACTGCTCTAGGTGACAAGGCTAAGACTTCTCTATTTTCTGCCTCTGCCTTCCTTACTGCCTGCCTCCTTCCCTTTCCCTTCATCAGCTATCAGAAATATTAATCTGAGTGTTATTCACAGTGGGCAAATGTAGACGTGCCTAAAGGCAGGAGTGGCAACTTCACTTTCCTTGTACTATTCTCTAAAAATCCTGTGTTCTTCTTCCGACATTTGGGACTCGTAAAGGAAATAAGGATGTTTCCAGGAATATGCTCTTAAAATTTTTAAAAAATTATATTAAAAAAATGTTATTGTCTTCTGCATCACCCTACGGAATAAGAATGTTTCTGCTTTCTGTCATATACCTCCAGCCTCAAAGCCAGTAGAGATAAATTTAAGGGAAAAAATTCTTCCTTAAAAATCTAAACCACCATAAAAATGAGCCAGTTATAAATAAAATTAAAACACCTAAACTAGGAGACAGCAGAGAACTAATTAATTTCTAAGTTACTTGCCTTTCACATAAAACACTCTTACCTTCCTTACTGTCCAGTATATGCATACTGTTGTCTAAAAGATCTAAAAAGGCCAAATGCTTGAACAAGAAAGGGCACAGAGTCAGCTATCCACAAAAGCCAAAGCTACTCCAACCACCACAAGAAAACCAGGAAAACATCAAAAGTTTCTAATTACAGTAACCGAAGTCACAAAACCAGGGATCAGAAGACTGTTAGAGATGTGACTTTAAATGTTATAATATTGTCCTTTATTCATTGAAATGAGACATAAAATACCAGTTAGTTTCCTCTTCCTTGCTTCCTCATATTTACCTGTGAGAAAATTGCGTAATCGTCCAAATTGTACTTCATATTGCTGTGGCTCAGCCAGGCAGGGAGCTGCAGACACAACGTTGGCACAACCAGATTCAGATTGGACTGTGAAATAAAACAGGTAAAAATTAAATAGAGACTTAAGGAGTTTTTCTGGAAACAAAGCTTCTCATAAAATCCAAGGTAATGCAGCTACCAAGAAGATGTTTCATCTTTCAAACCATGAAGTGATGACATAGCCCAAAGCACATAAACATGGCATTAAGATCCTAGATAGATCCTGAATGAGAAAGAATACTGAAAGCTTAAAAAAAACCCCTCTAAAAATCTCAGCAAGTCATCTGCTCCCTCAGAATACATTTCTAAGTTTTCAAATACAACCTTAAGTTCCCAAGAAATTCACAGTAACACCATCACAGATCCCTCAACAGTTTTACTACATATGCTATGGTTTTACTACTTTGCACAAACAGAAGATGAAGAAAGCAATCTACAACATTCTCTAAAACAAAGTTTCAGCGGAACCCACCAATCACTGTGGACAGAAGGTCTGCAGTGCCACTACCTCAGAGCCTTGGGTTCCTTGCCCCAGTCATTATCACTTTACAACAAATGACAGTTAATATAATTTACTAGTCTCCCAGAGGTGGTGGTGGTGAAAACACACTGAATCTCTAAGCAAATACCTAGTACTTTTAAAATCAAATTGTGTCCTCCTCCCTGAGGGTTTTTGGTCAAAGGGAAGCTGTTACCTGACCACAAACCTAGTTGCTATAGCCTCCCGAGATGGTCTTAAACTGATTTGCAAAACCAGTATAAACTCTGGTAAAAGTGGTTCTGAACCAGAAAGGTAGTTGGCTTCTAATCTGGCACCAAACCTTTGCACTTCTGCTGGCCTCTCACAATCTGACAGATGACTGTGTAAGTTTACAGACACTCACTAACATACCCTAAGCATACATAAGTGCCAGTGATTAGAAAAAGAAGTCACAAAATTATAAACTGGTATGTTTTTTCAACTGATCTTCCAAGAAAAGCATGGAAGGGCAAGAAGTTTCACTGTTTTCCTAATTTATTTTCAGTTCATAACTATTTTCCCTTCCATCAAACCTATTTTCCTTACTCTGACTTTCAACTCTTCAAACTTCTTTCAGTCTTCCCTGTCCCCACCACTTTCCATCCTCCCTCTGAGAAGCCTTCGTACTACTGATTGATTGCTTTTTTGTTCCAGAGGCACAACTCTTGACAGCCCTGGAAGTCTATAAACAATATCATCAAATGTTCGCATACTGAAGAGAGATAGGCCAGCCCCCAGCTTGCCTCAATGCTTCTAATTAGAAAAACACCAGCATGTGGTGTACAGGCAGCCTGTTGCTATTCTCTTTCTCCCCTTTAAGACACAAATCTATCTTCCTGGAGTTTATAGAAATAGAGGAGGTATGTTTATCAACAACTCATGTCAAAGCTGAATTCAGCTTTACAAACAGAGAGATGGGCTGTGCTCATCATATCCTCATGGGAAAAAAACAGCACCAATACCCTCTCTTCTCTCAAATCAGATTAGAAACAAACAAATATAATCCGTTGAAAGCTACAGATGCATTGCGCAGTGTGGCTGCTTCAGAAACTCAAAGCTGTTAACTCCAGACTCATATATAGGTGTTACTTAACAGCTAAAGTAAAAAGAAAAACTCTGCTATTCAGACTTAAAATTTAATATAATCAACATTCAGCATGAGAAAGTAAACGCACGTATGCACATGTAGTAACTCCAAAATGCTTAGTGATAGTTTTCAATGTCACCCATACTACTCATGTAAAAGCAAAGAAAAGCAGAAAAGCCCATCTTTTATGCTGTGTCACAGGGTTACACGCAAGGGTCAACTCTTCACCAAGTTCTGGTGGCCTCATTTCAGCAGAAATGGGCATGAATTACCACCTTGCTTGTGCCGTGCAAGAAAAACATACTGTCCTTGGCTTTATGAAGTGCTCCCTCTGTGCCATCTATTCAACTTTCTCTGCACAAGCAACTTGATTCCAAAATTAAGATGTACTTTGTGCTTCAGAAAGAACAATACCATCTTTGGCTACCTATCCTGGAACAATTTGACTGGGCAATCATTATGCCCTACTCTTTCAGTAACGATGCCAGAGTTCATTCCCATTTATCAAATGGTAAATGAACCCTACATACCAGACAGTTACAATGAGCTCAAATTCTGATTCTTCTCCTTTTCCAAACTTTACACCAACCAAAACTGCACAAGGGATCAAGACCTCAAATGATTGCAAAGCAAGAGTAACTTTTCAGGCATATTTTTCTCTTGGTGGAAATAAAGCACTGGCCATATCCTTCTCACTCATTAAAAAATCTACCACAGTTTCTTTCCCACCTTCCCTAGTGGTCGCAAGAATAGCTGTTGGAAACATCTGCTCCTTGACTTCACCTCCAGCAATTGCAGGCAGTTGTGCAATCTGACAGCAAACTCAAAAGAACTTGCTTCCAGCTCAGGGATATGGACAGAACCCTCCTGGTCATGCGTGACGCAAATTGCTTCCAGCTAACAAATGTGGGGTTACTGTAAAAGCTCCTTTAACAGCAACTGATTCCTCTTTCATGTGAGTATGATGACCTATAAATTTACATTATTTCAGATAGTCCTAGCTGTCCAGTAGTATATTATGGTCAGTTAGAGAACCCTGTTCCTTAGTCATTCATTCTGTCCTCAAATATAATTCTAATTTTCTACAGAAATATGAGACAGTCACAAGGAAGCTCTGTGCTGTATTTTAGTGCAGATGCAACTGGACAGGGTGCTCTATGATCTCATCTGAGCTACCCTTCACCAGGGAAGTTTGGATCAGATCTTTCAAGGCCTCTTCCAACCCAGGCTGCTATATGATTCCGTGAAAACAGAGCTGTAAAGATATAGCAAACACATGAAGCAACAGAGAAAGGCTGAACTGAAGAGACTCTGGAAGAAGACAAATGCCAAGGTAAAACTGAGAAACAAACCTATTTACAACCAAAATCAGAGGACGCTTTTCACTGTGAAAGAAGAAATCACAAAGCTGAAGACAGAAGTAAGCAACTCTCCTGTTTACAAAGGCTGCTTAATTTAGAAGTCAAACAAAAGAGCTGAACAAGAAACCCAAGGTGAGTTTTGTTAAGGAACGAGCAAAAACATCTTTAGAGAAAAAAAAATAGTTGATTGCTTCCCCTGAAATAAAGCAATGCAGGCTTTAGAATTTGATCAGTTTTTATTCAGTTTGCAAAACTAAGATGACTGCGACTGCATTGGAAATTATTTTCAGCCTCTGTTGTCAGAATAAGTACAAGCTGTGTTTTTTAACAGTCATTCATGGAGCTGCAGCATACTCACTGACAGCTTACTACGAACATGTTTGACAAGAAGTAGTAAGCAGCTGAATATAGGAGCACAGACCATTTTCAGTTCTAATGAAAACTGATGACTAAGTTCTGAATCACCAGGCCCAAAACCCCTTGCACTTGGAAGATACAGACTAATAAGAAGAAATTTAGTAATAACACTTGGTGGAAGATTAATAAAAAGACAAAAGTGAATCACACACTCATTCATGCTCTTTACTAAAATGTGTTTTTTTCTGCAAGATGCCATACGTGACTGTAACGGCTTGTAATCCGATTCATCTCTCCTACTGCACACACTCCTCTGTCCTCCTGGTATGGTTGGTCCAAAGTTCTGATCTCATTTCAACTCTGACCTTCCTCCCCACCTCTCCTGTAAAATCTCCCATTAAAAACAATTCAGCGTTTTATTT
>NW_009707021.1:2125-6308 GCF_000703405.1 Apaloderma vittatum | reverse complement strand
CTCTTTCCTTGTGTCCCACAGTATTATACCAGGGAGTTGCAACAAACATCTGACAGATACTCTGAAAACAGCAAGGAAATGAGAAGTACCAAGAAGATAAGGTGCTTCTCATAACGAAATATTACCCAATTTCCTTCATGTCCCTGAAAGAGTTACCCACAAGTCGCTCAGCTTTAGACTGCAGCTATGGCAAAACACTCTAGAGGTGGAAAGAGCTATTTTGGCACCCAATCTCATCTAGCTATGAGCACGGAGTTATACAGCAACTAACGTTTTTTCAAATCAAGTTGTATCACAAGTAACTAAGGTCTCCATCACTCTTGGCCTCAGATACTGCCACAAACTAAGCAGTTTCATTAACAGCAAACGTCGCCTCCTTGTATTTTCACCCTGTACTTTTGATTACTTTTACAAATAAATTTAATCTTTATAACCTCCACATTGTTTGCATCCTTTCAATATATTAGCATGTGCTCAAGCAGCAAGTATTTTTTTGTAACAAAAATAACCATTATAATGAAGACTGTCACAGACACAATTTGAAAAGCAAGTAGTGTAGCAGGATTTCTGAAACCTTTAAGAAAGAAGACGAAGAGAAGGAGCATGTGGCGAAATAAATGTCTCATCCCTCAAAGGGTTTTTTTCAGCTGAGTAGGCCACTGAGGTCTATATCACTTCCATTTCACATGATATAGCTCTCCTGGAACACAAAGGTATGACTGGTTTTCCTGTTCTACTTAATTCTTCATCTAAGTTCTTCTACCTCATCCCAAAGCTATTCACCAGACTTTGTGTGTTTTGGGATACAATATACGCATTTTCCACTACCCTGACCTAGTATTCAGCCTGCTGTTTCACTGACCATGAATCTCACTTTGTTACACTTTCATCCACATCTTCATTCTTCAGAAGTTCAAAAGTCATGTCAACTTCACAATGGGAAATTTCTTTATTTCAAAAGGAGAGCTCTCCATATGTGCAGACAAATTCACACAGTTACTAATAGATACAGTCACATTTGTCACAACTCTGCCAGAAAGCATGTGTGAAAAATATGATAGGATTACCTGTGAGATTAGCTGCCATCTCTTCAGCAGTCTGGCACAGCCTTAGCCCTTGTTTTAGGGGACCTTCCGAGTCCACGTACTGGCGGCGCTTGAGGTAGCAGGACACTGCCATCTGAATCTGTTCTGTGCGTACGCGTTTCATGACCTCAGAAAAAGAGGAAGAGATGATGAGGGTCTTCCTATGTAGGTATATGTTAAGACCGACACACACCGTAGCTGTACTAAAACTGAGAGAAAACAAAACAGATTAGTATTTTCATTGCTCAAGTCAAACAACTTCATTACTGAAGTATGAAACAAAACCTTTATGCATTTGTCTCTTGGTACTAAGGTGTAACTAGATGCTTTGAAACAGAACCCTGAAGATATTTTGCTGCCTAATTCTACTAATTTCACCAAGGAATCAAAAGTACTTTTGAGGATTTTGGACTAAAATGGCAGTGGTGAACTGAAACATTTGCTTTTGTCCTCCTTGCTTTTTTTTACAGTAGCTGTTTGGGTATCCCTCAGTCATTTTCTGATTCCTCTGCTTGACCAACTAGCAAAACAATTCCAGAAGAGTCAATGGAAAAACAAATTAATATACAAAGAAGGAAATTTCAGAATGGCAGTGCTTTAAATTATATGCCTATTTGGAAGGTCCAAGAAGCCATAGCTTATTGCCTGAACACAAAGGTTAGAGCCAGACTTCTGGCACTTCAGTCAGGTAGGCCCCAGAAGAACAACAAAGAAATTAAAAGAAAAGCAGAGCCATCTCCCTTTTTTACCTGCCCCCATCTATCTAGACTTCCCTCCTACAAAAGCTTTTCTTTAAAAAAAGAGTAATTTCAAGCTTCCTTTTTCAAATACCCTCACAAACACCACTTGGTTGTATCTCCAAACCAAAAGGAGTCCAATGATAGCTTTTAGCCTCTGGCTTGTAATAAAAGAACTTCAGTAAGATGAATGTAATAGCTCCTTCGCTATTTCAGTAGTCCCTGACTAACACCAATCCTTCACAATAGCCATCGATTTTACACAGAAGTTTAGATAACTTAAAAGGTCTTAAATAAAGCAGAACTAAGGAACAGATTTCTTCCACCAGAATAATAGGCAAAGCCTGCCTCAAGACAGTTCTACACTTTAAAGCCTCACTACCAGTGACTTGCACACGTTTTACAAGCGCACATGCTTTCTGGTTTAAGTAGCTAATCTCATGAAACATAACTTCTCAGAAAGACAGACAAGGATGCCCTTTCCCCTCTTCCAAGAACCATATTTATAACAAAATGACAGCTTTAAAAATATGATCATAAATGATCCTTTTCTAATACTCATGCACACTTCAGCACTTATATCAGTTGTTAGAATAAGCTCCCTGTGAAGTTCCAAGCAGACGGAGATGCAAGATTTCAGCAAAAGCTACTTTAAACAGATACATGGAATTGCAAATCCATATGCTTTGGCAACAACCTTAAAAAGATTTGTTTCACGGGTGAAAAAAAACAACTGTTGAGGGTGGGGAAGGAGCATCAACAAGTTTGGAGTTTTCAAGGCATTTCCAGATGGACCCATTAAAATCATGAGTTTGAACCACATCCTTTTTTCCCCACTCCAAAACCAAACTTCCTTTTCACCTTCCTTGCCATTAAAAAAAAAAAAAAGTATCTATCTGAGACACTGTCTCAAACATAATAGTTTTTCTCCTGCACAAAACTGTAGGAAAGGCAGAATTCTAACGAAGACTGTGAAGAAGGGTGGACACAGGGATGGACCAGCATCCTACTGTGCCCCTAAAAAACACCCTTACCCAAGCCTCACGATATATTACTGTTCTGCTTTCCCATCAACAGCATGGACTAGCCCAGGTCCACACCAACACCTCTGCATGCAGTCTGCCATACAGTTTAGGTTTTGTTACAACTTAATTATATTTGAGATACTCTAATCGATGACTATTTCAGGTCTAGAAACTGTTTTGGAAAGTATGCATCTAGACTGTTTTATTTGGCTTATAATCTAAAAAAAGTCACTCTCAAAATAGAGTCATAGAATCACAGAATGTTTTGGGCTGGAAGGGACCTTTAAAGGTCATCTAGTTCAAACTCCCTGCAGCAAGCAGAAACATCTTTAACCAGATCAGGTTGCTCAGAGCATCATCAAGCCTGATCTTGAATGTTTCCGGGGTGGGGCATCTACAAGAAATTTGGTCAACCTGTTCTAGTGCTTCACCACCTGCCTTGTAAAACATTTGTTCTTTATATCCAGTCTAAATCTATACTCTTTTAGTTTAAAACCATTACTCCTTGTCCTATCGCAACAGGCCCTGCTAAAAAGATTGTGCCCATCTTTCTTACAGTCCCCCTGCAAGTATTGAAAGGCTGCAATAAGGTCTCCTTGCTACCTTCTCCAGGCTGAACAACCCCAGCTCTCTCAGTTTTTTTTCACAGGAGAGGCGTTGGAAGAGAACAGCTTCAACAAAATGTGTCTGAAGTAGTTTAGCCAGTTAGAACTGTATAAATTTGCTGCAGGTCTGTGGTTCAATTGCAAAGAGAGAGCATCTAGAAATATCCTTGCTCATGGTTTTTTTGCTTTGGTTTCAGGATCAATTTGTGCTGTGTTATATTTGGTGAGAAAAACCCTTACTTGTTATTGCACAGCATGCATGCATGTGCACATAATTCCTCATAAACTCATAATGGATCGGAGAAACTGAAAACTGGCGTGTGAAAGATGCAGAACCCCAGAGGACTCTTTTAAATGACAGTGACAAACAAGAGGCACTGAGATCAGCCTTCTCAAGCTGCTGAACAAGCAGATGATCAACAGAGAAAATGGTAAATTTTAAATGATAGCAGTAGGCTACCCAGTAGTCTCAAATTCTAACATCAAGAAAAGACATTTTACCAGCAAGGGAGAAGGGCCTGGGAAACGAGCAGTTGCTGGCAGCCGATTCAAGTCTAAGTTTCTTCAGAGCTTTGGGAATAACAGGGAAGCCCCAGTTTCTTCAGCCATGGCGAGCAAGGTCGCATTTGCAGCCACTTTATGCAATCTACACTGTTTCTTGCTCCCTTCTCATACCTCATATACTCCTCCCTGCAGTCACAGCAGTGGGTATTACAAACACTATCTCAAGG
>NW_009707021.1:1493-2094 GCF_000703405.1 Apaloderma vittatum | reverse complement strand
CTCTTGCCCTACTCCCAGGTTACAGAACAGGAACTACTTGAAGGAAACACATATTCACCAAGAAAAACCCTTTGGCACCTGATACACTGTCACCCCTACTTTAATTTCAGGTTTTTGTTTCTTTTTCACTTTATACTTCATCCTCAGCATTACAAAAAGCAATACCACAGGAGCAGGGAAAGCATTCATGAAAAGTATGAGAAGAGCAAAATCAATATTCCTACAAATATTCCTTATCAAACCCTCAAAATTAGAGTATATCACAAAATAAACATAAAGACAGTCTGACAAAATGCCTTTAGCTGAGCTCAAGCTGACCTAGTTCACAACAGGTCAATGATGCAGAATTTAAAGGCAAAAAAAGGACAGACATGCCATTTTAGCCTCCAATCAATTTTAAGACTCTAGCTCTCATCACTGAAGACAACCTACAAAATACGAAACAATATGACAGCGTACAGTGTCTGCTGTCCATGCCTGCAGAAAGCTTGAAGCACTTGTTCAGAAGTCCCAGCTGCTTTGTTCTTCTCGAACAGCCAGAGAGAACAATAAATACTAATGTCACTAACTATTTTTACCAATAAGCAAAATAAATAAGGAA
>NW_009707021.1:0-1462 GCF_000703405.1 Apaloderma vittatum | reverse complement strand
GATCACATCGGGAGTGTGCACAGCTACAAAGCAGCATCTTCTGCAGGGTCACAAATTGGAGCAAAAGAGGGAAAAAAAAAAGACATTAGGTTTTGGGGTTTTTTTTGAGGAACCAAAACCACTGAAGAAATGCAGAGGAGAGTCTGATCAGACAAAACACATCACAAGTTCCTCTTTCCTAGAAAAGTTGGAAATTAGCAGTGCACTAACCAATGGGCCAAAGAAATTAATTTCATGCCTATGCTACAACTCGGGTGCAGGTTCAGGTTCCATGGCCTTGAATTATTATCAATACAGGCAGATGAAAAAGAGATTGAAAGCTAGCATTGGAAACGCTGCTTTTAAAGACTGTGCATTCCTGTCCTGATGCTGGGACAGCAGTTTCTTGCCTCTAAAACACCAAGGAAAGACCTGTGAGCATTAGAGATGAACTGAGGACAAGCAATCTTAAGAAAACACCTAACCAGTAAAACAACCCACAAAAGCACATTTTGAATATTCTCTACTGAGAACTGTCTCAGGCCTCCGCTGTAGACAGAGAAGTACAATTTTTTCTCTCTTATCACTACAGGTGAAATTTCAAGTCTATCAACAACAATAAATCACCTCATTTCTAATTGTGTGACATTAAGTTAATTTAAGATTTATAGAATTTCAGAATAAGCAAGATGAGGATAAACTGACAGAAAGATAACTGTGAACCCAGAGCTAAAGGACTTTATGCATATGCAGTGTCTGCGATTTGGAAAAACAGGCAAGTAAACACAACAAGCGGACATGGAGCTGCAGCGCAGTAGTGGTGCAAAATAGGAAAAGTGCTGCAGATGGCAGGAACTACGGGAAAGGCTTTTGCCTGAGCCCTGACGTCCAGACCAAGAGGCAGAGAGGAAACAGCTGTGATTTCAGAATAGCCTGCATCCATTTGCGTTGGACCTAGCCTTGGCTCACTGTCCACGGATTAAGCTTTGCCAGTTCCACGCTGGTTGTTTTCGGTCCTTCCCCCTTCCTTAGACAGCCCCAAACGGTGCGCTTGACCCATCTGATATCCTCTTCCGTACTTGGGCAGGACAGGCTTTACTCCAGTCCATGACACACCACCTTATGCCTTCGGCCACCACCACCTAACCCTTCCTCCTCGGAGCGGGGCTGCCAGACCAAGACCTGCTCGCCTTTAGGCCACGGCCAAAAGAAACGCGGGCCAAGGCCGAGAGCCCTGCGGATCCCCCGGCTCGTCCCAAGCGCCTCTGGGGCTGCTGCCGGCGGTTGGGACCCCCAAGGGCTCTCCCTCTGCGGGGACGCGAAAGCGAAAGTCTTCCCCTACCAGGATTAAAAAAAATAATAATTAAAAAAAAACAAAGAAGGAAGAGACGCGTCGCGATAAGAAGCAGCTAATTAAACCTACGCACTTTTCAAGGCGGGGAAGGGGGAAGAATACAATGAGAAAATCCAACCCCACGACCTC
>NW_009707020.1:4971-5734 GCF_000703405.1 Apaloderma vittatum | reverse complement strand
GGACGCAGAATGGGGGGGACACAGTATAGTCAGGGCCCCCTCAACACTTTATCGGTCCCCCCAAGTGGCTCTTGATAAACCTCATCCACCACCAAGCCCAGAGCTGAGCCCCACATCCAGCATTAATATTTGAAGAGGCTAATTACAAGGTGTGTGCGAGGAATGCTAATTGGAGGGGGGGCGGCAGGGGGAGTCGCCTTTTCTCCCCAGCTCTCAGGAAAGTCCCACAAGCCCCCAGCCCATCCCGGAGAGCCGTCTGTGAGGGGGTTAATTAGCATGAGGAGGTGAGCAATTAGGAGGTGAGTGCCTTAATGAGGAAGAAGTTATGAGATGGAGGTAAAGAGCCCCACGCTGAGTCCTTGGGGGGGGCAGGTGGACACCCCAGAGGGGATGTCAGACCTTCTGATGGGTGTGTGGACCCCCATCCTTGGGGTGGGGGGTTGTTCCTCGGGGCTGTCAGACCCACAGCTTGTCTACAAATTGCTGCTCTAACGAATGAGGAGGCCACCAGCTCAGACACATCCAGTTTATTACCAGGTCGTGGCTGCTGCCAAGCAAACCCGAACGGTGGGAAAGGTTTGTGACCAAGCTTCTGGGGACAACCAGGGTGTGGGAGGAATTTGGGCAGGGGATGGAAGTTAGGGGGAGCACACCCAGCTCAGCCTCGTCCCTGCCCCGCAGGGTCCGTGCTGCAGAACATATTCCCTCTAACAGCAAAACAACGGGGGGGTTAGGCTCACCCCACACAGGTGGGATCTGAGCC
>NW_009707020.1:4279-4621 GCF_000703405.1 Apaloderma vittatum | reverse complement strand
CCGTCTTCTCCGCTGGTTCATCCAGGTTCCTTCTGCCAGCGGGGCCTCAACCCTGTCAAAGGATGGACACACAACCCTCGGGCCGGGCAGGTGAAGACGTCGGGACTCCAGATGGTTTGGAAACCCCCAGCTGTGACAGCAGCTCTTCGTGGGGCTCTGGAGAGCAGCTGCTGTCAGCTAGGAAGGGCAGGGAGGGGGGGATGACGAGCCTGCTCCGGGCTAGCTCGGTGGCTCATCAGTCACTCGCACCGTCCTCGCTGTCCGAATACGCCCCCAACAAGCCGAGGGAGGAGGACGTGGTGCGCGTTGCTGTGGGTAACCAGCCTGTAACGCAAGCCAAGA
>NW_009707020.1:1938-4257 GCF_000703405.1 Apaloderma vittatum | reverse complement strand
CGGCGCCCGCGAAGCCCCGCCGCCTCGGCACAACCAGCCAAGCGGAAACGCGAGCCCACTCGCAGCTGGAGCCTGAGTCCACCCGCAGCCTGAACCTCGATCGGTTCAATCGGGTGGACAAGGACACCTTGCGCCCTCTCAGCTTGGAACCTCCTGCTTCTGGTTTCGCAACAAAGAAGCAGCAAGGTTGGCCCGAGGTCTGCAAAGCCCCCTTCTCCCTCTGCAACCCCTGGGGAGGTGGCAGCTGCCGGCTCTCAGCTTGGAGCACGCGAGCATGAGGCGGTGTCACGGGCAGAGAGCCCCGAGTCCTTGAGAGATGGGCAGCTCCTCCAGTGTAATTTGGCCAAACAGACCTTGCCAAGAGCAGGGGAAAACAGATCAAAAATGGGGCAATGACAAGAGCCACCCTTCCCCACAGCTCCTCTGAGGGCAGAGGGACTTACTTAGCTCAAGGCTTTAGGATCAATGAGCCCAGAACCGATCGATTCATGGGCTCCTTCCCCAAATCTGTGGGTCCTCTGGCCACCCGGGGCAGTGACCGATGAGTGCTGGAAAGCCTCTCTGCTTGTTTTCAGCGCTTCTTGAAAGCTTCCAAACTCCCAACAGTTTGGTAGATTTTATCATCAGGCTCCAAACCAAAGCAATTTTCTTGTTTTGTATTTTTTTACAATACAATCTCGCTGTTGTGACGGTTCCCAGCATCGTATCTCTGCACCGAGGTGCTGTTTTGAAGCTCCTGGCCCTGACTGTCTGTCTCCAAGGCCTTGGCTTCCCGCCAAGGGTCAGGGAGGAACTTCTCCTCAATCAGAACATCTGCAAACGGGGACAACCCTCTGCTCCTACACCATCACGGCCTCATCTGTCCCACAACAGGGCCTTGTGTGAGAGTGCCCAGGCTCTGAGGACAGAACTAAAGGCCACTCTGGTGCTGCCAGACCCCTCCTTGATGGCCCAGCTCAGGCCATCCCATCCCCACCCGGGCAGTTACCGGTGTTGGCCGTGGTGCCTTGGTTCTCTGTCCTGTTGGCCAGTGCAGGATCCGGCTTCTGCTTCCTCACCGTGACCAGCCCGGCCAGCTGGGGTTTGCTGTTCAATTTGCCCACGCTCCGCTCCCAGCTCTCAGTCTTCAGCTTCTTACTCTGGGGCTGAGGTTCCTGCAGAGCAGAAGAGGGGTGTTGGGGTGCTCTGGCCTTGGAGGGAAGGCAGAGGGATGGGGCAGAAGGAAGAGGGGTAAAAAGAGCAGCACAAAGAGCAAGAGACATGACGATGGCTGCTCAGAGCAGCCAAGGCAGGTATTCTTCCGCTTCCCTTGCAGTGACTGGCATGAGCTAGAGAAAAAAAACAGGGATATGGATCTAAATGGCTGCAGAACAGCCCTTGGAGACAAATATCTGCTGCCTGTGACATTAAATCCAGCCTTGCTCGGGTGTGGACTCCTGCAGGGACGCCAAGGAGGCCGATGTGTGGCACGGGGCTGCAGAACCTCTGCCAGGCAGGACCGCGTGCCTGCAGGTGGTCCGGCCACCGAATCCAACTCCCCCGGGCCTGAGGATTAGTGCTGGGCCAGGGAACATCGCTCAGATTAACCCCAGCCCGGCTTAAGAGACACGGAGGCTTTGATCCATCCGACCGGACAGAGGTCCCCGCAGACATGGATCGACATCGGAGAGCAGCAGTGCAGGGGCCTGTCTCGGGGATAATCCCTCCCTCGCAAGCCGAGGACTGAAAGCTCTTTTGTTCTGCTCATCACCAGGCCAGGACAAAACAGAACCAAAGGAGAGGCCGTCCCAGGCAGTCGTTTCATCGCTGTGATTTCCAGAGCGCTGAAATTGTGCCTGAGGTACAAGCGAGGCCGCCCTTTTCAAGCTGAAAGGGAAGCCACGTCCTGAGCGAGGACAGGGGCAGCTCCCTCCCAGCCTTTGTCAGCAGGCGCGGTCTAAAATCACCAACTGATCACCGTGTCCTTTCAGCTCAGCACACAGGGACACGGGCTTTCTGAGCTGCTCATGCGTGACAGGCACCAGGGCTCCAGAGCAGGGACAAAACGGGCAACGTGCAGCCCAGGAGAGTGGGTTTGGTTCAAGGGAAGAGCCTCCGGCCCCAACTCACCTCCTGCAAGATGTCCGTAGGTTTAATTTTCGCCACGGGCTTGGTACGCGATTTCGCGGGCTCCTCGTCCGAGTCGGAGTCCACCAGCAGCCGCCGGTTCTGGGCCTGCTCCAGCATGGCTCTGCCAGGGGAGAGGCCGCGCGCGGAGGGTTAGAGCTGGCTCCGTTCCACTGCCACGCCGAGCAGAGCCGGCCGGGCGCCGTGCCCGTT
>NW_009707020.1:0-1925 GCF_000703405.1 Apaloderma vittatum | reverse complement strand
TCAGCAGGAGCAGAGATCCACCTTGCTCTTAAAGAAGTCACGTGGCAGCTGCACCCAAATCTGCAGCCTCAGCCAGGTGCAGAAACTCTCCACACGAGGACGCTTCTCGGGGCTGCAGCAGCCCAGACTTCCTCACCAGATACCAAAACTCCTCCACTTCGACCTCCACAAACACTTCGTCATGAGAGACTGTCCCGAGTCTCCCCACAGCCTGCTTAGAACCGCATCCTACCCACACAGCTCCCACGAACTCGGGCCCCTGAGACACCCTTATGTGCTCTGGGGGTGCTGAGGACGGGGTGAGCCACAGCCCTGCCCCACCGGGGCCAGCGTGGCTGGTTTCACACACCCATAAACGCTTCCAGCCCACTCACTTCATCTCTTGTTCATCCTCCTCTTGCTCCTTGCGCTTCTGCTCCTCCTCGTACTCCTTGTACTGCTTCAGCATGGCCTCAAAGTCCACGTTTGCCTGGCGCTGGTTGAGTTCCTTCAGCTCCTGCAGGTTCTCCAGAACCTCCATCTCCAGCTTGGAGTCCTTGGTTCGGTTCTCCAGGACCTGAGTGAGCAGAGATAAGTTGGGTTTATGTAAGACAGCGGAGCCTGCCAGCGATCTCCAACACCGTCTCCGCAACCGGTATGGGCAGGAAGCACTAAGAGGATCCTCATCCTCATTTTTGGTCTCAATAGGACAGGGAAAACTGGGGCAAGATGCAGCCTGTCACAAGTTCCAGCACAGGAGGAAACCTTCTGAGAGCAGAGAGTTGTCTCCTGCGTGCCCAGAGTGCAGCAATACCTCGGGAGCCTGAAGAACTAAGCCAAGGGCTACAAAGTCACCTACTTCATTGGGGAAAGTCAGCTAGGGCAGGACAGAGGTCTGCCTTCTGAGGAGAAGGCCGTGTTCTCTTACTTTCATGGGATTGTTGAGTTCTTCCTCTTCCCTTTCCTTCTGCATTCTTTTCTCCTCTTCCTCCAGGAGCTTCTCAGCTTGGAAGTTGCGTGTGGCGCCATGCTCCATGGTGTAGTCTGTGTTCTCAGGGTCTGTCTAAGGAAGAAATAAGACAGCAAAATCATTGTACTGGGGCAATTCTGCTCCAGCCATCCTGTGGCTGCTTCCAGAGCCACACACAAACGTTTCTCCCACTTTCATTTGCACCACGGGGCAGAAAATCACCCCTGGCCTTCTGTTCTTCTCCAGCTGCAGCCCACCCACGGGTGGGTGAGACACTTCAGAACTACCCACTGCCAGGATAAGGGAAGAGAACCCAAAAAACATGTGTTCAGACTGAGTCTTTGCTGGGACACCATTTCCCCGGGGGCTCAGCACCCAGTCATGTGCACAGACTGCATAGCCTCCTCAGAAAGCGAGAGCAGAGCAAATACAGAACGTATTTCACCTTGAAAGTGATCTCTGCCAGGCAACGTGTGCACTTGATGTAGAAGCGGAAGATGGGAAGGCCCAGGTACACCTCATTCTGAACGGTCTCCTTACGGGCATTAAACTTCTTCCCTTTATAGATGTATTCACCACATGTCTTGCAGCTAGAAAAGAAGAAAGAGGAGTCCATAACACATGAGAAGAAAAGAAGAAAGAGACCAAGAAAAGTTCAAGTGATTTTTGAGCCTCGTCAGCCCAGGTTTGGAGCAATGGCTATTTTCTCTTTTGGAAATTCAGTATCTACTCTTCAACCCCAAAAATCACCCCCAGCACCTCTTCCCTCCCTCTTTACTTTTGGACTGTGCCACTTCTAACTGCTGCTGGCAGTGCACGGAGGTGAAACAATTCCTGAGCCAACTCCCCTCTCCTACAGCTGCCTCCTTCCGAGCAGCAGAGCCTCTCTTACCGCATGTTGAACGGGGCCATGAGCCGCACCACATACTGTCGGTCCTTTGGGAGTTTGAGCTTTGGGATCTTTGCAGGATCGAAG
>NW_009707019.1:4132-6975 GCF_000703405.1 Apaloderma vittatum | reverse complement strand
AGCTTGAGAATAAAAAAAGACCAAGCAGACTTCTTCAAATGCCAGACAATAAGAAGAAAGCTGGCTGGAGGCTCTTCCCCATGACAAAAAAACTCCAGCGCAAGGACAGCAATTAGAGGCGCAGACGTTATTTGCACAAATCCAACACATTTGTTTGGTCTGCAAAGGTTGGATTATGGACAAGGCCCCACCGAAACATGAACACTTTAAAACCTCTTTAAACACTTTAAAAGGCTCCTTTCGAGGACTCTGTCCCAGGAAAACGGGAGCCCTCAAATCTAAAATAACCCCTCGTGTAGACCACAGCCAAAATTCAATCCCTCACCCCTAGCACTGGGAAACGGGGTTGGGTGGGACGGGACAGGAGTTGAGGTCTTTCAACATGCCGAGCCCTGCCCATCGCCCTGCTGAGGCGTTTGTCACAAAACTGCAGTCCTGGAGCTCTGCACGACGCTGGCACCTGCCGAGCCCACGCTCCGCTGACGGTGTCGGTCGCCAACAGGCTGCGCGTCCACAACCACCAACCCCAGCGTCCCACTCGGCGCCACTCTACGGACACGCTCCCGGCACCGGGGACCTGCTCCTCACCAGCTCTCCCTTTACCTGGGAGGCCCACAGAGCTCATGATTAGCACCTAAAACCGCCGGTGAGGACTCTGAGGAACAAGGAACAATAGTTCTTTGTGCTCCAGCTCGGCCCCGGAAGGGTAAAGTCCACCCTTGTCTGGCGCGGGTGGAGAAGCCCGGCGCGGAGCCCTGGGAGCCAGCAGTGCAAACACAGGTGTGCTCGGTTCCGCGGCCTAATCACCACGATTAGTTATTAATAAGATAGCGCAGCGCGAGGTGCTAATTCTTACAAGGGAAAGGGAGAGGTCTCTGCGTTTCCCCGCTCTGAAGGCACACAGCCTGCCCTCAGGGCCGGGGTTACCCCGGCTTCGCAGCACCTTCCGCTCAGCAGCTGCTTCTTTCACCCAGGAACCTTGGGATCTTCTTCTTCCCTGCTTTTGAAGGGGGACATCGCTCCTTACCCGACTTCTTAGAGATGAAACATCTTTCTTCACCTCTTTGCGCAGCTCCTTCTCTCCCGTTCTCAAAATCAGCACCCGGTCCCTGCGACAACCGTTCTTTCTCAGATATTTCTTTCACCCTGATCGAGGGTGCTTCCCACCCTCCCGATACACCTCTATCTGCTCACATCTGGAGGGACGCGCGTGGGGCTTGGGAGAGGCGCGCTCGCCTTCTCGGATACGCACCAGCCAAGCAGACTCGGGCACACGAATGAGGGCAGCTATTAGCGTTTCAATCACTCGCGAATCGGATGTTTGTCAGAACCTGCAGAAAACAGCCCAACGGAGCAGCTCAGCCCGTTTATGCACGTGGAGATGCACCCACAGCCTCAAGAACCACGGTGGTGACGACGCTCGAGATCTCGCTGGGCACCGTCAAAGTCCAGCTCCTCAAGGGCTCTGGGGCGATGACTCGCTACACGAAACCACCCCCGCGAAGGGGATTAAATTGAACCCACAACCCCTACCCGTGTAACCCGCCCGGGCCGATTCCTGCCCCAGCATCAGGGCAACGGTCTCAAACCACGACAACCCTTTCAGTTTTTCTATTACGCTGTTGCTATTTAATGAGATTATATTTGGAAATCTCTGCCCAACTGCCCCGTGATTCAGAATACTCCAGCTGGGACCGTTCTCGGGATACACGGAGGCCGAAATAAAAGCGAGCCCTGACAGCACCCTGCAACCACAAGCAACCGCTCCGCCTGTGTGGTTTCTCCAGGAGCAGTTTTTCCCACAAACCCTTCCCTCAATTATCTATACGCAGCTGCCTCTTGATATTGCTCCATTTCTGGATGCCGCGGATGATCTGGTTCCCAGCCAAGGTTACAAAACTGTTGTTTGAGTCGCTTCTCCGAGCTGCAGTCTGGGAGCACTGAGGAAACTTTTGGAGCAGCCTTCGGCCTCGTCGCTCCACCGTTAGTCCGTGAAGAGTGGATCACAGCCCGGTGTCCCCCCAGTACGACTGTGGATGGGTCCACATCACCACCTCGGGTTAAAACCTACCAGAGAGGGGAGACTCCACACTTCTCCCATCTCCTCTCTGACCAGAAACCATCAGGCTTCCAGCAGGGAAAAGCTGGAAGCCCATGTGCCACCACAACGATCTGCCAGGCTTCTTGCACATCAGCCTCCTCAGAACGGTGATGAACTCCGCTCAGATATTCCCACTGCTGCTTCGTACCGGGGGCAGGAGGGAACACGTCCCTAACTAAGCAGGCTGCACGCTGTCTGGCACGTCACATGCATTTAGGAGGACAAAATGCAACCCAGGCAATCCTGCACATGGAGAGCAGGAACGAACCCCAGTGCCGAGGAGCTGAGAGGAGCGAGGAGCGCAGAGCTCCCCCTCAGCTCACCACGTCACAGGCGGGGTGAGCCTCTGCGGCACGCAAGGTTCACGCCCGGCCTGGAGATCCCACCAGCGGGGAACGGCGTCGATTCCCCAGGGCTGCTTTATTCCAGTAAAATTTGACAAACACCAGAAACGTGCAGGATCCGCTCCGTTCCCAGGACGGTTCGGGGCTCGGGCTGCCCCGTGCCCGGCGGGGAGCTCCGGCTGCGGTTTGCTCTGCTGACGGGCAGCTCGAGGGGTTCACGAGCATGAGCCAAACCTCAAAAACGAGCCGAGCCCGATTTTCAAGACAGAGAAATGTGTCGGCACAGACGACTCCTGACCATCGCCGTCCTTGATGCGGACTGAACTCACAGTGAATACAAGGGCAACAGATGAAGCAGCAGCGACCGGGGGGGCAGCGGCACCAAACACCACCACCCG
>NW_009707019.1:652-4086 GCF_000703405.1 Apaloderma vittatum | reverse complement strand
CAATCTGCTCCGTCCTCGGCCGGGCTGAGGCTCCTCTGCGCTCCCGTCCTGCGCCCCTTCCACCTTCCCACTCCTGGCACTAGCACCTGGTCCCGAGGGGAGGCTGCGGGGCGAACACCATTCCTCCAGCAAGCTCCTGCGAGCCCCATCTGCCGCTTTAGCTGCCGAAAGGGGAGGGCTCGGGAAGGTATCAGAAAGCAGAATGTGTTCGTGCTTATTTTCGGCTGCCTAAATTAGCACAGGCGTCTCCGTTACGTGACTAAATCGCCAATAACTCTGCGCCTCGCTCGCCTCCGGGAACTCGGTATCCGTGCTGACGTAAGGCAGCGGGGCTGGGGCGCAGCAGGCAGATTTTACCCGGGCCTGTGAGTTTAGGTTGCTTTAATTAAAGAAACGCCACATATTCCTACTGTATATCTCTGCATATACATACAGACGTGCACGTACGTGCATGGGCAAACTCTCACACGCAACTAACGTACACACACACCGCAGTAAAACCCCAAACGAGCTTTTTGCTCCAGCCCTGTCCCATTTTCCTCACTCCATGCCTCAATACGTGAAAGCAAAAGACAAAGACCAGCTTTTAGCCCCAAGCACCTAAACGCAAGAGGAGACGACAACCAAGCGCGTTAATTAGGTGAGAAACAAAAAAACTCAAAAAATATTTTGCAAAAGGTGCCACCAGATCCTTCAAGCCGAGGAGACCCTCGTGTGGGAGGTCTGCACCGAGCAGGCACCGGCGACACCCTCCCAAAAGCCCCGCTCGAGCCTTGGCGGGTTTGAAGAAATGCCCCAGGATGTCTGTCTTCAGACTCGTGTTCAGTCCACGATTTCGCAAGAGCCGAGTAACATCTTCTCCCAGCTGCGAGCATGAAAAGCCCGTGGTAACCTCAGCAAAACATTTCCTCCCTGTTCTTGCACAATTCTTCCCGGTTTCCCTCTCCCCGGCTCAGCATCCTCGTGCCCACCGCAAACACACAAAGCTTCCTCCAAGCGTGGGAACCTCAGGGATATTTTTGTTGAGTTTAGGAGCGAGGACGAGGCGACAGAACAAATCTCACACATCACCACTTTCCAGGCAGGGGCCCTGGAGGCATCAGGCTTTGGGGGAAAAAGCAAACACAGATCTTCACTGATTTACTCGTCTTTGGCGTCTGCGAGGCCGGGAGTTTAATTTTGGCCCCCTGCCCCTTTCCTCTTTTCAACGGAGATCGATGTTTTACCCATATACAAACCACTTTGCAGCAAAACTAGTGTTTGTTTGCCATGCGACTGGCGGCTTTTGAGGGCAAGAACTGAATAGAGACAAACTTAAAAAAAGAACCTGCACGGAACCAGAAAAACCCAAAACCTTTAAGTATCATTCCGGAAGAGAAGGGAAGAGTGAGAAAGCTTGGATGCTCAAGATTTTCCACACTGCCCTGGAGCAGAGAGGTGGGGCAGGAGACCTGGGAGACCTCTCCAAGGCTGGAAGCTCTCTCCAAGCAGCATTTGCCAGGGCTCCGCACAGGCTTCTGACCCCGAGCTTGGGAAGACCTGAGAATATTCAAGGCTCCTGAGCCAGCTTCTGCTCCGAAGGAGTTTCCTTGCCCTGTAACAAACCCAGGGCTGTGAGCAGACGGGACCTGCCACCCTCAGCGCTTGCAGGTGTCACCGGCCACCAAAACCCGGCACAGAGTCATAGAGTTGTAGAATCATAGAACAGTTTTGGCTGGAAAAAACCTTCAAGATCCAACCTTTGTCCCAGCCCTGTGAACACCACTAAACCCCGTCCTTCAGTACAACACCCACCCGTCTCTTAAACCCCTCCAGAAATCCCTTCAAGCCAGCCAGCGGTTTGACTTCTGTAAGAGCTTTCACGGGCAGATCTGCACCGAGGGAAGAATTAGCTGCCTCCCTGAAATAAACACTGAACAGGACAAAACAACCCTACCCAAAAGGCTGCAGTGGCCATCCCCTATTGCAGAAGATAAGTGCCCAGCCCCTATTGCAGAAGATTAACTAAACGAAGGAGCTAGCGCAGGTAGAAAACGACTTATAGTGAACGGTAACTGCGCAGAGGATGGGGCTCGTGGCCCCAGTGTCGAAGCTGCAAACCCCTCGTACTCCCAGCAAAACACCGAGCTCATGCGACATCCTCCTTCAAGATACAGAAAAGACTAAACTTGCATTAAACCGAGAAGTCTGTCAGCATGACAGGAACCGGGAGGGGGACGACAGCCCCGCGCAGGGTGCTGCTCCCGGAGCTGGCCCCACGCACGCCTCGGAACTGCCAACACGTCTTCTGGACCACCGGAGCCAAACCATCACCACGTTTCTTACTTAAAACCCACCGCGGGTCCCCGAGCTCCAAGGCGCTGATGAGAAGGGTGGATTTTCCCCGATTGTTTCAGCCCGCGCTGGAAGCAGAGCTCCACCTGGAGCCGTGCGCCCGCCGATGCCAGACCACCACCGCGCCGCTATTTAACAAGCTGCACGAGAGGGGAGAAAAAGGCTCAGTGAGGCTCTGTGTGCTGCGGCCAACATGGAAAAAACAATCAAATACCCTGAAGTGTGAGTTTCTCCATGCAAACCCTGCTGCAGGCTGCATGTGGGGAAAAGCAGCACCTTGCTCATTACCTTCGTCGCTTCTGCTTGGCCAAATTTCCCCCCTGGTTTTCCTGTTCTTTGTGGGGGTGCCGGCAGGGTCCCTGCCCGAGAGCAAGAGGCTCACGCACGGCTCAGCATCCTGCCAAGGATCCCGGCTGTAAAAAATGAAGAACAAAGTGGCCATCGTCCACTTGCAAGGGATGGCAGGAAAGGTTTGGGCACCGCACAGCCCTGCGGCCGCTTTGCCAAGAACCAAATCAAGGTTAATTCTCCGCAAATCCGCAACCTCCCCCTCCTCTCCGCTTCCTCCATCTCCATCTCTCAAATTACAGCGCTTTTGAAGGTGATCTATTGTACATAAAGACAGAGGAATGCATTTACCAAAACGGGTATATTCGCGGATAGGGAGAATTCAATTTTCTCTACAAAGCTATTGTTGAATATGTCATCAGAGCGGCAGTGATGGAAAGCTCCAGGAACGGGCCCGCTTTAACAGATCGTTTCCGTAAGGACGTGGGCCCCCACCCTTCAGAAAAAACCCCAGAGCCCCTCCTCACTCGAGCCTGATTAAGTTACGTGTACATGAGGCCTCTTGCAAGATAATTTGTTCTAAAGCCGCTGCAGAATCTGCGGAGCTGGGTTCCAGCAGCCGCCCAGACGCGTGCCGGGTTGGGAAGCGTGAGGTTCTCCGACGTCCCTGTCCCACGGCACGTCCCCACCTCGCCCGAGCATCTTCCAAAAGGCAACGTTCAGACAAAACATACGTGTGGCAAGTTGGGCTGGGGGAGCAGAGCAGATTCTCTGCCGCCTGCTTGTCTTAAAAAAGAAAGGTCTGTCTCCCA
>NW_009707019.1:0-572 GCF_000703405.1 Apaloderma vittatum | reverse complement strand
GATCAAAGTCAGGATTTTCGACCCCTGGGGAGAAAAAACAGAAGCCACAAGTGAAAGGTGGCCTCTGCCTTAAGAGCAGCCCAAAGCCAGTCTGCAGACAGACTGAAATACCACGTTTAGGGACCCATAGAGCCAAGCCTTGGAGCGTGGGACACGGGTGGGCAGGTGGGCGGAGCTATTTATGCCCGGTCCCGCAGGTCTGCGCCAGGCTGACGTGGCTTGCGCTCGGCACCCGTGCTCTCATCAGGCAAAGGAGAAGTTCTCGGTCCTGCCCGCGACACCACACCGAGCACCACGGCCACCTGCCCTGGGGAGCCTCGAGAGCAGGGCCGGAGCGTCGGGCTGCGACAGCCTCAGGGCTTCGTGCTCCTGGCTGGGGGGTTGTCAACTATTCGGGTGTGGGAAATGGCTCGACCAGGCCTACGCCTGCACACAGCTTTCATCCCCCAGGCCAAGCACCAGGGCAAGGGAGACGGAAACCACCGAGGGCTGCAGCTCCCACCCTCTGCGCAGCGAAGCCCTGGCACCGCTGCGGAGCTGCCCGCGGACACGCCGCCTGACCAGCGAGCTTC
>NW_009707018.1:10266-11827 GCF_000703405.1 Apaloderma vittatum | reverse complement strand
GCGTGGTAACTATGCATAGGTGTAAATACGCATTTTTAAAAAATATGTGCTCACAAGGTTGTGCGCAGGGCCTGCATCTGAGTGCTCGGAAAGCTGCAGAGATGTCTATTAAACACAAAAAATAGAATAGATATAGAAAAAGATGAAAAATAGATACCTAAAAATACACGTAGTATATTATATAGACCATATATAGATAGTTATACATGTATGAAATATATATACACACCCCCCACGGGTATGAGCCAGGCACCAAGTCAGGGCAGGGCCCTGGGGCGGGGCTCCCCCCAGCCAATCAGCACACGCCACATCACCAAAGGGGGCGTGGCTTCCCTCACAAGAGGCCTATGAGGCGCCTTTTTTTTCCCTGCAGCGGCCACCTTGCCAGGGCAGGGGCAGCTCCCAGCTCTGTCCCTGCCCATCGCCGGCAGCTGTACATCCACACCACAGCTCCTTACTTATTTTTAGTTTTTAATTTTTTTTCAGTAAGCCATCCCCACACACCGCCACCCCCACCAAGGGCAGCTCTCTGGGCCGGCAACCCAGCAGCAGCCTCGGCTACTTTAGGAAGAATAAATTTAAAAACCCAAAAAGTAAAATAAAAATCCTCTTTTCCTCGTGTTCCTAATTGCAATGGTAGAGATCCCTAAAACCGCATCTTTACAATAATCCCCCAGAACCTGACGAGGCAGCACCTCTGCCCACAAAGATCAAGATCGACGCCGTGAATTATTCTATTAATTATGGCCACGCTTCGCTGGGAATCAAATTCCACCTTTGCGAGTCCGTGGGCAGCACGAGCATCGACAACACTGGACACTACACAACGGTCACTCAGACATCATTCAAGATTTCACTTTTATTTATTTGTTTTTTTTGCTTTCTGGATCGCCAACACCCTCACTGAAACTTCTCCGGGATTCCACCCCCACGAAAGTAGCACACAATCTCCCAAGGCGTTCAAACAAGTGAAGAAAAAAAACCAAACCGACAAACCAAAACCCACCATCAATCCCCAGCAAGATCACTCCGGATGGGGCCAAATGCTCGTTGGGATGGGGCGGCAAAGAATTCGGCGGTGGGAGTTCTGGCTCCGAGAAACCAGACTGAAAAGGAGACCTACGAAGGGGAAAACGGGCTAAAAAATATTTTAGCGATCCTTCCTCTACCCAGAGAGCAGGGAGATGAGGACAAAAAAAAAAAAAAATAGTCATCTGATTACACACAGGGTATATATTTTTACACACACTTTTACACACATCTAAATATAGTACATGTAAAAATATATGCTGTACATATGCCCATCCTCACCCCGGTGTTTTCAGGACACCACCTGCACTGTGCGTATGGGCACGGATACGTGTGTAGGAATTCAATGTACAGGTAACTACTAAGTGTTTATGTGCATATGTACACATACATACAGGCAGGCAGCCTTCCCCTCGCCGCCCGCGCCGCCCGCTTTTGTACAAAACCCGCTCCTCCCGCCCCGAAACGCCGCCCCGCTCTCCCCCTGGCTCTTCCCCAGCCCGCTCGGAAACAGGTTCCCCCAGGGTAGCAG
>NW_009707018.1:0-10247 GCF_000703405.1 Apaloderma vittatum | reverse complement strand
CAAGGGGGAAAAAAAAACTCATTTTGTGAAGGGGAAAAAAAAAAAAAAATTAAAAATAAAATAATCAAAGTGTGTGGATCGTGCCCGTAGTTGCTCTGTGGTCCTCCAGCTCCTCTCTTGCACCCGGAGCCAAGCTCCGTCCTGTCCCCCGCCTCGCTGGCTTTATTGCACATTTTGCTCCTCAACTCAACCTTACATTCCACAGATCCTGATCCTCCTCCTCTCACTTCAATAAACCAGAGGAATACAAAACCCACTGCCCTGGCCCACGCCCGCCCCCCAAAACCCCAGTATCGCCCCGTCAAAAGGGAAAAAAAACCGAAACAAGTCAAAACAGACCCCAAAAGGCTGCTTTTGCTAGCAGAGTGCAACAGTAGTAGACGCTGAACGGGTGTTCTCTGCAGGAGCTCTGAGGGAGAGAGGTTGTTTCTAACGCGGCAAACGAAGCCATGCAAAGGGTGGGAGAAAGGAAGCGGGAGGAGGTAAAAAATAAAGGATGAGAAGGAAGAACGGAACCGAGGAGGAGGAAGAACATAGCATGGCGAGTGCTCAAAGGCTTCATGTTTTCTTGTCCTCTTCTTGTAAACAAGCTCGTAATTCTCATTAGATAGAACAAATAAAAAGACTGAAGTTCCAAGTCGAGGGGCTGGAGTTTCCAGGAGTCTGTTCAGTCCGTTCAGCAAACCACCGCAGCCAGTGAGAAAACGAGGGGTGTTTGTTTTTTTTTTCTTCTTTTTTTTTTTTTAAATTTTTTTTTAAAATCTTCATTACTTAAAGCTGAGAGAAAAAAAAGCCAACTCAGGAGCCCTTTTCAAGGATGGCTCATTGTCTCTAGACTGAATAAATCACACTAGTTGAGAGAACCTTTTTTTTTTTTTTTCCTTTTTAATGACTTATAAAAACCACGCGGTTCCTTCCTCTGCCCCTTCTCTGCTCAAAGGCGGGTCTGTGCCTCGGGTACGTAGATCTCGATGCTATCCGCGCTCTCCGTGGCCGAGTTCTGCCGGACAGAGGCCGCTCGCTTGGCTGCCATCAGGCGCTTGCGAGCCTCCTGGCGCTGCTTGTCTGAATCAGAGGCTTTGTCCCGGTTCAGCTGGGATTTGGACTTGGCTGGCTTCTTTGGCACTGGAGGGGGTGGTTTCTTCTCTTCCTTTAGGGAGGCAGTAAGGAAAAAAAAGACCCAAACAAACATGAACTAAAAATGCACGTACAGAAGCTCGCCCTCTGACATGGCGAGGGCTCTTGCGGCGCGAGGGGCTGAGCGATGAGATCGCACGTCAGGGGAAAGCAGCAGCAGTAGCTCTCGAGCACCTCAACGTGAGCAGAAAGTTCTTTACTGTGAGGGTGACACCACTGGAAGAGACTGTCCAGGGAGGGTGTGGAGTCTCCCGCTCTGGAGACTTTAAAAATCCACCTGGATGCGTTCCTCTGTGGCTGCCCCGGGTGACCCTGCTCTGGCAGGGGGGGGCACTGGATGATCTTTTGAGGTCCCTTCCAACCCCCAACATTCTGTGATTCTGTGGCACAAAACCAGCTCCCCGAATTTCTAGAAACGTGCTGGTTTGCATTTCATGGTACAGAGGCCTCCGGTGGAGCAAAGACTGTCAGGCCCAGCACAGCACAGAGACTGAACTTGATCTGGAACTGCAAAATTCTAATATGCTGCCCTGCCCAGAGCCGCAGCCTGGCTGCACTTTCAAGAAGTTCCAGCAGGTGTTTTTCGTCCTCCAGTTAAAGCTGAATTCATACAGCGTTTGTAACACTAGAGGCCTCTGCTCCCCTGCTCGAAGCAAACACCAGCGCTCCTTGCTCTGCAATCTCTCCGCTGTGTAACTACAAAACTGCCCCCACTATAACTCGAGAGGAATTCTCTGAGTGCTTCAAGGCTGGGGGATGACACTGCACAAAGGCACGATGGCAAAAGCCCTAGAGATTGTGTGTCTGCAGACAGAAACGGAGCTCAGACACCCCAAATACCTGCTCTGGCCCCTCTCAACTGCCCCACACTCACCTTTCTCTCCGGTGTCTCTGCCAATTGCCAGCTGTTGGCTTTCAGGTGGTACAGCTCATCAAACTTCATGCTGATGTCTTCGATGGACAACTGCAGGAGATCCCAAAAGCCAGCGAGGTCCTGGGCTGTGGGTCTGGGATTGGCATTAGGGTTCTAGAAGGGAAAACATGGAAAAAAACCACCCAACAAAAACACATTTTAGAGAGAATACACCCTCCTGACAAGCAGAGCAGCCTGCACAACTTACACATTCGCCCCCTGCCATCAGTGAGCCCAAGGGACACAGCAGCCCTGAATATGCATCACTTACAGTCAAAACTAGATCTGCAAAGATCAGGGGACGGAGATCCCGACTATATTTCTCCTACAGGAGCCTGAAGATGGATCCTTAACGAGACGCTCTCCATAGGGGAAAGCAACAGCTCCCGATCTCCTCGAAGCTTCCCCAGCTAACGCTATTCCCACAGTGGGAACCCTCAGCTGAAGGTCCTCAGCACGCGACTCAGAGCTGGAACACTGGTTTCTTACACAGAGATCCCGATTTCAGGGTGGGTGGTAACAGGAATGGACAGACCACGATGCGGAGCACAGCTCTGACACCTGGAGCACCTGCGCGCCAGGGTACCGCAAGCCAAAGCAGCCAGCACAGCTTTCACAAGCAAAATTACTTTGCCACATCCCCCAGCAAAATGTGAAAGCACCACTGTTTCTCAGGCTAGATTGAAAAATTTTAAGTAGCTTAAATTTCTTCCAAGAATAGATTTTTTTTTTATTATCCCCCCAGTTCCAAGACACCTGAACTGCCATCACAGGCCTGGACTGTCTCAGAAAAGTACGAGATCAGAGCTGAGCGACTCAGCACAAAGCACCAAAAGGAGAGCTCAGCACACAGCTCTGCTGAAAACCTGGCAGCTGCTGGGGTTCCTGCTCATCTCTCAGCTGTGATCAGATGGAGATCAGCCAGCAGACGCTCAGCACTTCACCCCCTCCTCCTCCTTCCCAAATTTCCTTAAGTATTTTTTTTGCAAGTGACGGGGAATTCCCCTCTATGGAAGCTTGCAGAACCCACACCACGGTAAGGCTCGAGGGGAAAAACAAACCACAGATTCCCATCCAGCCCCACACTGGCCCCGTTCAGCTCTCAGCAAAGGCAAATTACATTTGAAGAGCTCAGATTCAAACGGTGCTTTGTGACCAGCAAGGGACAATCCCATCAGGACAGTTTTACCACCTGCATGATCTCCATGCAAAGCAAGCGTGTTTGGAGAACAGCAGACTTCTCAAACATTCCCCCCTGTTTAGCCAAACCTCAGTGGTTCACCTCAAAAAGCCCTTCAGAAGTGACAAGAGAGGCGGTTTCCAGGCCATGCAGCAGTACAGCCAGTCGACAAGTCAGACCCGCCGAGGCTCTCGGTGGATTCAGTGTGCCCTGACCAGCAGCTCCAGAAAATTCCCCTGTGCTCACGTAAGCACCAAAAGGGAGGTGATCGTGCCCCTGTACTCGGCACTCGTGAGACCGCACCTCGAGTCCTGTGTCCAGTTTTGGTCACCACAGTATAAGAAGGACATCGAGGCGCTGGAGCGGGTGCAGAGAAGGGCAACAAGGCTTGTGAGAGGTCTGGCAAACATGCCCTATGAAGAGCGGCTGAGGGAACTGGGTTTGTTTAGGCGGGAGAAGAGGAGGCTGAGAGGAGACCTTATTGCCCTCTACAACTACCTAAAAGGAGGCTGTAGAGAGGCTGGTGCTGGTCTCTTCTCTCTAATTACTAATGACAGGACAAGGGGAAATGGCCTCAAGTTGTGTCAGGGTAAGTTTAGATTGGATATTCGGGGGAAGTTCTTTACTGAACGAGTGGTGAGGCACTGGAACAGGCTGCCCAGGGAGGTGGTGGAGTCACCAACCCTGGAGGTGTTTAAAAAAAAAGTAGATCTAGCACTTGAGGCTGTGGTGTAGTGGTTAGGTGTGCTGGGATGAAGGTGGGACTAGATGATCTTCAGAGGTCCCTTCCAACCCCTGACATTCTGTGATTCTGTGAAATGCAAACACTCACCCCCGAGCAGAGCACAGCCCAACAAGTGCCTGCTGAGGAGAGAGGTTGGGGCAATCAGCCTCCCACCGCTCAGCTACCGTTTCAGATCAGCGTTCATCCACCTCCCCTGGGCTCAGGCTGGAGGCTGCAGCTGCGCTGGCTTTGTTTAGACAGTGGCAACAACCTGCTCAACACCTGATCGTGTTCTTGTAAGCACTGCTGAAACAGGCACAGCCCCTCTCCAAAAGCAGGACAAAGAGATCCAGACTCACCAAGTTTTGTTCACAGAGGCCGTGGAATTGCTGGAACTTCTGTGACATTAGTAACTGTGCGCTGCCCACGGCACTCAGGACTTTGCCTAAGACTACAGGGGAGAAAAAGGAAAAAAAAAAGAAAACGACCTCAGTTGAACAGGCTATTAAACGCAGCAACGAGCTTGAGTGTTTCTGGAGCAAAGAAACACTCTTGATTCATCAGGAAAGGACTTTCAGAGATCCCCAAGGAACTAACTGCTCCCAGGGAATAAGGTGTACCGAAGCGATGACCCACATCTGCCTGTGCCATCAGTATTGCTCCCTCTAGAGCAGGTCGAAAGCGGGCCAGACCCAGAACGCAGCATCAGAGCTGAGTTGCCTTCAGCCCATTAGAGGAGCCCTCAGCACACTCTCCAGGAGCAGACCTACTGGCACCACCTGCACATCTCCACCTGCTCGAGGTGAGGGCAGCGAGGGGCAGAGCCATCTCTAGCCACCATTAACCAGAAGGGATTGAAATTCTGGCAGGCTAGGGCTTTTCATACCCAAGGCTTCAGGCTGCTCTTAGTGAGCTTTTAAAGAAGCCTCTGGGCACAGAAACATTCCTCTGCTCATTAATGGAAAAGCACCGCATGGGCTTTTCCCTTCCAAAGGCAGGGCTGAGAGCCACAGCCCGGGCAAGTGCACCACGAGCGGGGATTAACTGATTCCCCTTCTCCCCCTGGGTCTGATGCTGCACCTGCTGATCAGTTCTGAATGTTTCTAGATGGCACAAGAGCAAGGTGGGCTCTCTCCACACCCTCTAACTTCTCAGTTACAGAATCTACTAGGAGGTTGCTCTTAGTAGTCACAGATACACCACCACAGTGGTCTCCGTGTCTTTTCTTGTCACAGGCACAGCAAGGGCACCCCCGAGCAGGGAGAGCCCCAGCAGCGCTGGCCCGGGCAGCATCTTAGTGCAATAGGATTAGAGATTAGCTCCCTCGAGCCCCAGCAGGGACAGTGAGCTAGAACTGAGTCTCACCGTTATTTCACCTTTCTTGGGTATTAAAAAAAAGAAAAAGAAAAAAGGACCAGACTTCAAAACAAAGCTCCCCTGTCCTCTGCAGTCTAGTTGCCCACTTGTGTCGCTCTGTATGCACCCCAGGCATGATTTTCACTGGAAGGAGCACAGGTTTTGCCAACTCATTTGAAAATAATGGAACAAGCTCAGCTGGGACTGAACCCAACAAAACCGTGTGTTCCCCGTGCATGTGCTTTTGGTGTCTTTAGTACAAACTCAGGGAAGCTTTCCCACACGAAGAACCTCCTGTTTGCTGCAAAGACAAGTCCACTGATTCGAGATGAAACAAGCTCCAAAGTCGTGCTCATTCTGCCTCGCTGCCAACTAAGTTCCCACCTGCCCGCTTGCATACTCGTAGGTTGGGCAGTGAGGAAGATCCCCCAGCCTCCCTGGCAGCAATCCTATTTAGGCTTTTAGCAGTTCTAAATGGTCCAAAGACTTGCAGGGGCTGGTGCAGCTTATGTGCAGCATCACGGTTATTACTCCTTATCCCACCTGCTAGAGGAAGCTACCTTGTACTTTCCAGAGGAAAAAATAAATGTTCCTTGTGCCACACTCGTCTCCGCGGTCTGTCTCTCTGTGGTCTATCAGTAATGTAACCGCAGAAGGTGGATCCACCACTCAGTTAAAACTTGCTCTGGAGGGAGGAGCTGCTACCTGACTCATCCAGGGGCTGACCCCACCTACCTTCTTCAGAGAGATTGTTCTCTTTGGTCTCCTGGTCCATCTGGCGGCACCAGCCTTCTAACCGCTCCGTTTCCGCCTGCAGCAGCTTCAGAAACCAGTACCCGTCCCGCCGGCAAGCTCCTGGCTGCGTGGGTTCGGATGGCGAGGTGGAGGACGTCTCGAGCCAGGGGTCGGGAGGAGGGAGAGAGGAAGGCTCCAGGGCTGGGTCGTTGTTTTCTCCATAGGAGAGGTTTCTCTTAATCTGTGAGGGCTTGGCTGGTTGCCTGGTAGCGGCATCAACACCAACGGAGTTGTTGTGTTGGGGGCACTCAGCAAGGCTTCTCTCAGATGATTTACAGCTAGAGTTATTAGGTTCCTGTGTGTCAGAGTCTGTGTCCTGTTTGGAGGACATGCTGCGAGAGTGGCTGTTTCTAGAGAGATCAAAAGCAACCATCAAACGGCAGAACTCAACCTGGCTGGCCTCTCGCATCGCCGGAGCAACGCCACGGTTCGTTCCGCCCGCGGACGAGCCTCGCCCTGCCCCTCCTCACACAGAAACACACACCACACAGTCAGACAGACAAGATTATAAGGTTGCCTGCTTACTGCAATAGGCCATTCAGACGAGAGGACTGACGCACATCTATAATTACATCTTGTGCTTTTTAAATTTTTTTTTTTTTAATTTCAAACTCCCATGGAGTTGGCTGTTTACAGAACAAGTGCTTTTTGCAGCAGGTGTGTGCTGTGGAGGAAGAGCTCTCCGTGGGCCCCCATTCAACACCACTCATTGGAACAAAGAAGGGGACAAGGTCTAAGCGAAAAGTGGGGGAAGCACAATTTAAAAGGAAGGGAACTACAAAAGCTTGCGTCTTTCACTTACCGCCACTCGTCCTCTACCTGTACCCCGATGGACTGGAATTTGGTGGCTGGCGGAGGAGGCTCCTCTTTTGCCACTGGCTGAAGGCAGTCAACCTTATTAAACAAAAAAAAAAACACAGACAAAAAACAGACACGAGAACTTGCGGCTGGAATTCATGTTAGTAGACCAGGAGTGCTGCACACACACACACACAGAGCATGGTGACGCCACACGCCATCTCGAGGGGCATCTCGGGAGAGGAACGAGGCTGCTCTGTCTCTGCTTGAACCTCAGGACTATCTCCTGCCTGGGACCCACCCTCAGGTGGCTCTGCCACCCGCTGCCACCTGCGTGTCCTCGGGGAGCAGCTGCGTGCGGGGCACCCGGCACGGGCAAAGGCCAAGAGATTGAAGAGAGGGCAGCGATCTGATCAGGACTGACAGCAAAGCCCAGCTTCTTGTCTCTCTGTCTCCGGGACTGACACCCTGCGAAGCTCTGGATAAGAGGGTTAGAAGGTTTTAGGGAGGAAATCCAGGCCGTGGGGCAGGTGGCTTGAGAACCGTCCCTGAGACGGAAGGAGAGGAAGGCAGACGGCCCCTCCAGCACGAGTTCTCTTGCCTCGCCGCCCTTTCAGAGTGTGTTTTGCCCCACTAGCCCTGCAGAAAAGCTTTCGCTGTCACACGTCCCTAAGTGGCCAGCTGGCTTTACTGCACAGCCAGCAGAGAGCTCGGTGCACACACACACGTGGCAGCTGAAAGCTCAGATCCTGCACTCGGCCTCCAGGTCCCGCCTGCAGCACGAACCACACTTGGGACAGAACACGCACTCGCAGCAGGCACCCATCTGCGACTGGGAAACCTGTCCACAAGAAGAGCATACAATTGCAGATGACTTAAGTTTTGCCGAATAAAGCACGGGATAATGCTACTCAACGGGTTCTTATTTGACTATATAATCAACAGCTCATTTCCATCCGTTTCCACAGAGTTAAATGCTTCCAGCGAGAGAAGGAGCAATCCGCTGGGAACGGTGGACAGCAAGGAGTCGCTCCCTCCTGCCTACAGCCGCGGGACCACGTCCCACTGCAGCAGCCTGTACTGCACGGATGTCAAGCAGAAGGGCCCGCCTCTCAGGAGAAAGCTGTCCCTAAAACTACGAGAGACAAGGAGCAGAGTCTCTTTAGAGGGACTCGCCCAGTTAACACAGCCCCACTGTTCTATGAAACATTTTAGTTTTGTACTACAAGAGCCTTCAGGTCTGTTAGGGAAAAGCTTCTGCTGTATTTCACTCCGGGGAACACAAGAAGTTAGTCGACAAGGCAGTTTCTCTTGCTACTCTGAGTCTGGCTGCACACTCGGCCACACAAAACACACACGCGAAACGGATGGGTTAAGGACATTCCTTAGGACAAAGGAGAACAAACTATTCCATACTTGTATTCCTATAGATGACAGCTTTCTTTTGGGGATATTCTCCACTTTAGGCTCTTCGCTAGTCAGAGTCCCTTTGTCGCTTTTCAAAGTTGCATTTTTCTGGGGTAACTCTGGAGTCTCTCTTGCCGGAGTCACAACGCTTCCCCTGGTCACGCTGGGTGTCCTGGTGCTGTCCAAGCTGTCTGAAGAATTGCTGAGTCCCGACTGGCTCGTCACCTCGCTCTTGTGATCCTGGCTGTCCAGGTAGGTGTCCTGCGCCGATTCAGTGCTGCTCTGCACAGTGACAGAGATGAACGGCTTTGATGTGGTCCGAGGTGGGACAGGAGGTGGAGTCTTTTTATATGCCACTAGGCATGATGAACCTGCAGTAATGGAGGTGGGAAGAATGGAGAACGCAAAAGACAGATTCGGGGGAAAGAGAGAGAGAGAGGTACAGCAAAAGAGAAAGAAAAAGCAGGTCAGTCACAACATCCGAGAGGAGCCTCCAAGTAGAAGCTGGAGGCAGAAACGCAGAAACAGCCTACAGCCAGCAGCTCACACCGGGTAACCCAACCCAAAGCATGAGGGGAAGCGGAAGGCAGAGCCAGAGCTAGCTTGCAAAAGAAGTCAAAAGGAATACCATGACGTGTGAAAGGCTGGAAATGGAGAAGAGGTACAGAAAAGCCTCCCAAGAATGCTACAAGGATTTGGCAGGTGTAAGCCTCCACTCTGGGGCAATTTTCTTAGGCTAAACCCTATGTTTTAGTGTCCTAGGACAGGCAAGTGTCTCAGCTCTTTGTCCCATCGGTTGACAAGTTTCAGTGTCTGGACCAGGGTGGTGTTTTTTCCTATAAAAACGGAAAGAAGCCATAAAGTTTGTTAGATGCCGACAGCAGGAACAAACGTTTCCAAAGCACCTCAAACACCCAGCTGCTGCGTCGGAGGGGAAAACACATCAGCCAGGTGCAACAGCCCAAGGGTGGCCCAGCTGCTGCTGCTGCTCCGTGTCCCCAGACACAAGCAGCAGCCAGGCTGACGGCGCGTTCCCAGGGGGCACGCAGAGCACACCCACCCACCACGTGTACGTACAGAGCCGTGGCTGGCCCCACAGATCACGGAAGAGCCCCCACGGGAACACGGAGAGCGGCAACGGCCTCATCCTGTTCCTGTCTCTGGCTTGACAGGATGGACGGGAAAACACCTGCACAAGGTGGATCTTGCACTGCTGCGCTTGGGTGCTCAGCCTGCCCAGCTCCCGGCCCCTGGACGCAAAAGCCCCGAGGCCGAGGCCCCACTCGAGCTGCTGCCCAGACAGGTCGGACTGTGCTGGCAGGGCACGGCCACGCAAGCCCCCTGACCAGCCACCGACCCACACACAACCGACCCCTTTAGCCCCCACTCCTGTACTCCCCAAGTCACCAACCCCCTCTTCCTGTCCCACTTTGGGTTCCTCCCCTAAACATCCCACTAAGTCCTGTGCAACCACAAGCTGCTTTTCCCTGCACCCCAACAAGCGTCCCCAGCCTTTGGCAGCAACCTCCTTAGAGACGTCATCTCATGAGCTGCTCCTCACGAGTGTCACACGTGGACCCCGGGGCTGAGGCTCTGCTGGGATAACCCCAGGAGAGGCCTGGACAGGGGGTTCAGTCTTAGGGGCTCCTGGCTTGGCATCGTGTGTCCCTATTTGCCCCTGCTCTGGGCTGATGGCCCCTGGGACAGACCTGGGGACAGCCCAGCAGGGTGTGATTTGGGCTCCCCCTCCTGCTGCTGTCTCTGAGCCCTCTGTGGGTGCACAGAGGAGCTTCATCCCCTGCGAGACATCAGAGAGGCGCACACCATCCCTGCTCCCTGCACAGCACTGTCCACCCACGCATGTCACTTCCCACGAGGGCCACGTTCCCAGAGGAAAACTTGGTTCTGCTGCCCCCAGGGGCTCGTGTGGCCTCGGT
>NW_009707017.1:1826-2595 GCF_000703405.1 Apaloderma vittatum | reverse complement strand
TCTGCTGCGTCTCAGTCACTCAGTCCACTCATGCAAACGCCAGGTTCAAATCACTTTTACATAAACAGTTCCTTATACACATATCCAGGTTCAATACCAATAAATCAATTCTGCCACAGAGGACGCTGTTGCAGAAGTACGTAACCGTGCCAACGTACCAGAGTACACCACTCGCAGTGAGCGTGCCCCAGCAGAAGTACAAACACTTACACAAGCTTTGTACCCAAACAGATGTCTACTCTCAAGCACTAGCAGCCTGGTATACGGCACCTTGCGTAGGACGTCTCCCACGACTTACAGGGACTTACAGACGACCGGTCACCAGTTAGAAAAATATCCCACAGGCTTCTTGCTTCCCTTTTAGTCCTGGGGTTAGATAGTGCCAGGATTACTGAAACTCACTCTAAGGGTCTAACTTTTTGATCCCATACTAATCCAATGTCCTCGATACTCCAGATTCTGTAAGCTGCAGCTTCAATTTTGATACTTTTAATCCCTTTTCCCCTAGAAAATTTAATAATTCAATGGTAACTTTCCTGACCTCCTGGCTGAAGGGCTCTTTTCTATTTACATACCCAGTGATCGAAGGATCCAAACATCAGCCAATACAGAAGATCCGATCTTATTTGTTTTCCACCCCATATTTCCATACAATAATGCACCATTTTTTTCCTTCCTTTTTTTCTTTTCGGGACAGCCAGTCATCCCAATATCTGATCATTAACCCCAAGGGACTGTCCTGGGGTATCTCTGGTAATTCGCTCCCTTC
>NW_009707017.1:0-1281 GCF_000703405.1 Apaloderma vittatum | reverse complement strand
TTTCTTATCTCGGATCCTCGCTCTGCATTCCCTTTTAAAATGACCGTTTTTCCCACAGTAGAAACATGTTTTCTGTTTCTTTAAGGGGGGGGGTTGCCTCTTATCCCGCTCTTTATTTTCTTGTACTACTGCAACTTGTTCTCTGCGGTTTCTTTCTCCCGAGTCTTTTTTCTGTTTTTTTTTTCTGTTCGTCCGGGGTCTCAATTACTGTCAATAAACCGACCTCCGGAGTATATTTCTGAACTTTTACATAATTACTCATCCCGGCCCTCTTCCGAGACAATTTTCTGCACTCTGCGTCTCGTGCCGCTACAAGCCTTGTTCTCCCTCTCCTTAACAATCTTTGTAAGATCTACCTAAACCCTAGTCCTTATTCGTCCCGGGGCACCACACAGACAGGACTTTCCTGACCCGGACAGGACTTCCCCAAAATTCCTTATCCGTCTCGGGGACCTGCAAAGGCCTATCCCCGAGGGTTCACTATTCGTCTCGGGGACCTGCAAAGGGCTATCCCCGAGGATCCCTTATCTCCCGGGGGACCGCCAAAGCCCACAGTCCACCCCCGGGGAGTCCTCTTGTCCCGAGGAACCTTTACCCTAACCTTATTTGTACCGTGTCCCGGGGCACCACACAGACAGGACTTTCCCGAAACCTAAACCCTAATCCTTATTCATACCAGAGAACCCTAAAGGATTATCCTTGAGGCTAGTTCATCCTGGAGATTCCTTCCCCGAGGCCAGTTCATCCCAAGGAACCCTAAAGGACTATTTCCGGACGAGCCCCCAAGGCCCGATTCATCCTGGAGCCTAAAGGACCCTAGAGGATTATCCCTGAGGCTAGTTCATTCCGGAGATTCCTTCCCCGAAGCCAGTACATCCCAGGGGACCCTAAAGCCCCCTAAAAGACTACGAGGTAATGGATATAGAGGACTTGCCCTCCCCCTATTCCATCTTCTGGAGTGCCTTCTTTCACACCGCAAAGTCTCTCGCTTCCCCTGGTTCGTGGCCCACGCCTTCGCAGGCTAATGGGAACCGCACTACTGAGGGTCCGCACTCGCTTGGGGAATCCGGCTGCCAGTTCCCCTCTCACACACACACCACTTCACTGCACTCCAGGCCCAACCCCGACCGAACGGCTCGTACAATACTCACGCGTCCTGCGTCTTTGCCCGGACTTTTGTGCACAAAATTTAAAGGGTTAAACCGGTTTCTTTTGCTTATTGCCTTGAATTTTAGGTTCGTCGGTGGGAGCGGGGCAAGGACCGAGAAAGGATCGGGGCCA
>NW_009707016.1:0-285 GCF_000703405.1 Apaloderma vittatum | reverse complement strand
CGTGGGTGCCGAGACTTAACCCTCTCACCGCTGCTGCAATCGCTTACCCTCGCTGGCTCAAATCTGGCAGCTCAGCCCAGCCCAGGGACAGTTTGCACGTCACGGGGAGTGCCATCGATGTTTGTACATGGCGGGGTCCGCAGGAGGGTTTGCGCATCGTGAGGATCCTGGGGCAGTTTGTGCGTGGTTGGGAGCCGGCAGGTCCCACCACCCTTTGTTTCAGAGCTGTGTGAAGGCAGAAACTCCCGCTCTGTGCCTAGCCCATCCCGTCCGACCCGAAGTGGG
>NW_009707015.1:17103-26114 GCF_000703405.1 Apaloderma vittatum | reverse complement strand
ACGTGCTGCCTTCGCCAGGCCGGCGCTTGGCTGTTCCTGCCAACTCAGCCTCCTGCTGGCAGCGCCGCGTGGACCGGGGTCTCCATTTCCTCCTTTTCCCGATCCTCGTAGCGGCCGAAGCCCCCTGGACGGGCCGGGGGTACCCGTGTGGCCGCGCACAGGAGTTGAGGCCGCTCCGGCCGCGTTTCTGGTGTTTGTCGAGGAAGTGTGCTGGTTTGGGGTGTTCAGATGTCGGTGAACCGTAGCCGGATGCCGGGTAGGGCTGGGAGAGGTTATCGGCTTCCTTAGATGTCTGCAGGCTCCGTCGTGGAGTGAAAAGATGAGTGGGGGGAGAGAGGAAAGATTACCAGCTTTAGGGGAAAGATAGGTTAATATTGTGTGAGCTTGTACATTTAATACAGACGGTGATTTTTTTTCTTTTCAGTGTTAGGTTGGTTCTGTGGTGAGCACCCTTTTCTTAACCGCGATGTTTGGGTCACCAGTACCTAGTTTTCTTCTAGAAGAGCTTTGAAATAAGTAGAACTTTGTATTACTGTTCTCAACAGTTTCACACAGAAACTTTTCTCGTGGAGAGAGTGAAGCAAAGGATAGTGAAATACAGGACCTGTAGCTGAGATGTGTTTTACTGCTTCTCTCATGAAAGATTCTACTGTAAGAGCATTCATGTCTTAGGATCCACAGTTAGGTGCTGGCTTCGTTTTTTTCTCTGATTTGTTTCTCTTGAAAGGGACAAAAATCAAGAAGGGCAATTGGGTTGATTTTTTAAAGCTCTTCTGTATTTCCTTTCTTGCTTTTCTTTCTAGAATGCACGAAGACGTACTAGACATACCAGGAAGATAGGTCTCTGCAGCTGCGCGTATCCAGATTGATGTTCAAGATTTTCCTTTCATATATAACGTCACTTGCATGTTTACGTGCCAATAACCTTGTATAGCTATTGGTGTAATCATTCGCGGGCTTCTAGTGTCAAGTTCTCTTGCTTAGGTACAGGTATACTTTCAGTTTACAGATGTTCACGCCGCTCAGATTGTGGTGGTGTTGCTAAGGCTGTTATGTACACCTCCTATTGATACATCTTTTCCAAAAGTATAAGGAGCTAAATCACCGAAAATATTGCCGATGACTGAGAGTAGTTTTACATCTGAGAGTCTATTTATCTTCCTTTATTTTCTGTCTGTCCGATTCTGCCACTCTTCCTTTCACTCAGAATGATATTACTTCCATGGCACCCATAGCGGTGGCTGTTCTTTACCATCAGGAACCCATGTTCAGTGCATAAGGATATTTTCCTCTGACTAAAACAACCCTGTCTTCACCTCAGGCTCTTGATAGAACAAACACTTTACTTTTATTGAGGCCTAGGTAGCTGTATGTTAATAGTGCTCCCTCCAGCCAAGCTCGTCTTCTGTCTTGTTTACTTCCTAGTTTATCTCTGTGGCTCAGCCCTTTCACCCCGTGACGGTGTCTGTTCTGGGGTGCACACTGTGAGTTGCTCTCCGCACCGTGAGGCTCTCGGTTTCCTTCCTGTGAAATCATCTGCAGAGAGCCTTAGCAGCGCGGTGGCTTCTAGCAGTCCAAACAGCTTCCTGCCGCGCGCCCGGTCGTAAGGCAGGGCGTTTGAGTAGAGGTTTTTTTAAGAGAGTGTAATTGTACCCTGAACCAGTCTGGAAACAGAGCCTGTCAGCAGGTTGCTTCGTTGTCTTGCGTAAGGCTCCGTGTGGCCTGCGAGCTGCCAGTGAGAGTCCCCTTCCGAACGTTTGTCTGATATCTATAAAGTGAATTTACAGTGAAATCCTGGTTGGAGAAGCAAGCGAGAAGTGTGGTTTGCAACTGTTCGCTGAGCCGCAGCCGCTGTGAATGCTCAAGAGCTCCATCCAGCCTCTCCACGTCTGTCAGCACATCCTTGACGGTGCTGAAATGCTCCATTCCTATCTCCTGTGACTTAGATCTTGCCGCCGTTTGCTTCCCCGAACGCCGCTGATGCACACGAGCTACTTTGCTCTTCCAGCTCCCGTCGCCAAACTGGACACCGCAGCCAACTCCTTTCTGAGGGTGCCTGCGGTGTTGGCCTCCTGCCAGCGTAATCGTTCAGTTTGCCACAGGGTTTGCTATTTTAATCTTAATTCTTCTTTTCTGGAAACAGCATAAAGTGAGTTAGGAGGCCGTATCTGACTAATGTCAAAAAATTGCTGCTGAATGTGGAAACTTTGTTCAAACATGCTGTTACATGGGGAGTGAGATGGATTTTTGTGCAAGAGGGGGAAATCACTATTTTTGTGGTTGGGAAACCTGTGTTCCCTGTTCCTTTTTAAGTTCTTGACGTGGAGTTGAATTGGCTGAAACATTGTACCCATACACTTTTTTTGCTTTCAAGAAACTGAAAAGTAAAAAGTCCAAAAATGTGAAAGAGAGCTTTTTAATTTTTATTATTTTTAAAAAAACCCCAGAGTTTGATATGGCTACATTTTGGTTTATCTTTTTCTAGGACAGAAAAATGTCAAAGCAGCATAATAAAAATACTGGCATTCAGTTTCAAGAATTGATTAAAACTTGCATAAAATTCTGTGATTTACACTGCTTGGCATTCATTTATTTATGAATTCTAAACTTCACACACTAGATTCTTATTCTTTGAAAGGGTATTTGATTTTTGCTTGCCATTCAAGGTCTTCATTTAATGTTGAAGCATCAGTTGCCTGAAAAAGAGTCACTTTGTGAAGGAGGTTATGGATTTGCATGTAAAATATAACCTTTTTTCCTAACACGAGAAACAACTTTGAGCTCTCTGTCAAACTGGGGAAACTTAAGATTTTTCTCACCTGTTGTAGAGTTTTAAGTTGCCTCTTTAAAATTGTTCATAGGCTGTTGAAGCTTCTAAACCTTTCTTCTTGTTTTTCAGTGTGTGTACTTGTTTTTGACTCCCGTGTTTTCTTGAAGACATGCAGTGGTTGGGTGTTGACTCTCTTCAGGTCTCTTTAGTCCTAAGACGTGGTGCAGGGAGGGGTGTGCTCATGCCTTGAGGTGGCAGAAATGGCAGCATCTTCACCTGTGGAAATTAACTCCACCAGCGTCCTCTTACCTCACTCCCCAGTAGGAGCAAGAACTTGTGTGCGTCCTCCCAGGGGTCTGCCCTTCTCTTCGGAGAAAGCCTTTTTGTATCCTTGTAGGGAAGGACCTGGACCTGCTCTTCCTATGCTAGCTTTGCTGGTGTCACAGAGTTGCCCAGTTTCTTTGGCTTAATTTTAGACAGTACGTTATGTTGAAATTCACTGGGAGCTGTCATACATAGGAGATGAGAACTTAAATGTGCAACCTCAGATCTCTTCCTTTTTTGCATCTTATTTTCTGGTTAAATTTAAATTGCGTTTTACAATGTTATAACCTACAAAACGCAGTGTAACTTTTTCAGGTGTATGGTTTTCACGGACAGCAATTTTTCCTAAGGAAGAAAAAGATGGCCTGTTATTATATTGCTTCAACTAGCTGTGTAATCCTGAAGTGGCTTAAGGGTGAGGTCGTAATTTGATAATTGATGTTGTCATACGTGCAGCCAAACTTTCTCCTCTCCTTAGTGAAGTGTCCTGTTTGCTATATGAGAAGTGAAACATCTTTGTCAGCAGCGCTTCTCATACAAACTCTACAGGGGATTTTGTGTACTCGTTTTTCCTTTGTCTTGAAACTCCACTTTTGCAGACTCGTCCTGGGCTCCTACGTACTTAGCGATGTGTTGTAATGTGTATAGGACGAGTACAGAGGAGCAGCCAAACCTCTCTGACTTCCAGGAAAGTATCACTTTCGCAATTTTTATACCCTCTCCTGCACTGCTGTCGCCAGTGTTTATCCTCTGCTTCACCAAAGGGTAGGAAAGCAAGTTTAATGCCTTAACTTTCTAAGAGAAAATACGTCTTAGATTATCATATGATGCTCTGTTCTTCTACCCACTCTGAACACTATAGGAGGGAAAGATTTTTCTGTTTTGGAAAACAGCTCTTCTAAATACTTATAGCCCTACAGAAATCGCAGGGAGCGGGTCAGTGGACATAGTTAACTTCTAACTGCTAAATTGACTTTGCTAACACACACGGTTCTCACTAATTAGGAGCTTTACATGCCTATTGAAAGTCTTGTTTGTGGTGACTAAGCATGTGCCGACAATAGCTTTATAGAACTTGTAACACTTGTCCAAATTTTGTTGAGTATTGCCTTCGTTATTTCCAGTTTTAGCAGAATACTTGGTTGTGTTTTTTAGTGATGGGGTTTCTAATACTCAAACTACCAGAAAATACTACTAAGTTTGAAAATTAAGAAAGGTCAACCTCCAGTATCTTATTTTTTGTAAGTTGTGAACTAGGAAAAAATAGCTGGTGAAAAATATTACGTAACTTTAACTGTAGTGGCTGTGTGTAGGGATCTGTTCCATGCATTGTCCAATTAATTTGCTTTAGTATCATGCATCTTTTCCGATGTACACACAAAGCAGCCCGCCAGAATGTTAAGTATTTCTTATCCTATCCACTAGGGAAGTGCTGCTCTTTCAAACTCAGTGCAAGGGTATTTTTTTGTTTTCTTTTCCTATTTATTATAACACCCAAAGTTGAACTTAAATAGTTTCTTATCCATTTATGCTGTCAAAACTGGGAAAAGTAAAAGACAGACGTGAGTAGCATCATCCCCAGTTACACTACACAAGTCACATCTATCTCTCGTCGTATGCCACACTGAGGTGATGCCCATATTTTTGTATTCTCAGGACTGTTTTAATAGGTGGTGTCTTTCCGTGTGTTTATTGAACACCATAGGTTAGTGCAGTTCGTTTTAGTATATTTTACTATTCTCAGAGTAAACTGAGGGCTTTTAAATAAAAAATTTCGGTCTGAGCATTATTTCATCTTTCTGTAGTCTATCTTTGCAGAAAAATGTTTATCCTTAGTATCTTCATAGCTTTGTTACAGCTGTGAAGCCGTGTGATACCTGGTGACCAGGCTTTCTAGAAAGAAAAGGTTTTGTTTCGTTGTTGTTTATTAATTTTTTAAGTGTATGACTTCACAAAACTAGACATAGCTGAGGTAGAAGCAAACCAGTGATTTAAGTGAGAAAGTACTGTTGATAATGACACAATCAAGTCGTTCCAAAGCTTTGATGTTTTTCTTTCTTGCTGCCATCAGTGTTGTCTTTTGAATTTCATTCTCATTGAGCTGTCCACAGTGCTGTCAAATTTGCTTGTATTTAGATTGTGAAACTGATTTTATTTTTTTTAATGTTTAAATCACAGATGTGGCGAGAGTAGTTTGTTCTCTCCTGTTGTAACTTCTCGTCTACTGTTACTTTGCCAGTACTGCTCAGATGTGTTTTGTTTTTGCTGTAGATTTTAGTCTCCATTCAACCTTCATTAAACAGGCAACTGAAAAAAAACCCCAAACTCCAAAAAATCTTTGTTCCCGAAAGCAGATGTAAAAACTGTCTGTGTGTCAGCCTGTAATTTTACCTTCATCTTAAACCAGCCTAATCTAGCCCTCGTGCAGAAAGAAACGGCCGTGCAGGAGTTGGCATGGGAGGCTGCCTTGTGCCCTGCTGGACCCGCCGGACCGATCCCAGCTGAAACCAAGTCCCTTTCATTCCTTGTAGTTAGTTTTAGCTGCTTTGCTTCTTTGCAGGAACGGTAGTGGTATCGCAAGTTTTGGGATCACAGGGCAGGCTGAATAGCTGTGTGCAGGCAGGACTTCTCTTACGGTGCTACTTCTGTCTTACACCCGCTTAGGCTGTACGTGAGCTTGTTACAGCTTGAGCTGAAGTTAAGGCCTGGGTGCCAGCGTTAATGTATGCCACGATAGCTTTGCAGTCGTGAAAGTCTCCGTGTTAGAGAGAAGTGTTAAAGTGCGTGACTTCTCAGAGGTACAGACTAAGTGCGTACATCTGCACTGTTTTGGGCCCCACGTGTCTTTTCTACCAGTTCTTCGGGCAACAACCCGCTTGCATTCCCTTGTACGAGACACTTTATAATCGGAACATGGAGGATATGCTTAATGCTAGCTCTTCACCTCTGGGAAGAATTAAATCGCGTTAAATTCTATAAAATATGTGTAAGTCTGAAGGCTCTTTGTCTAAACAGCATGTGAATTTGAAGTCTCACGTCATTTCCAACCTCTGCTGGGGTGTGACTGAAACAAGGGGTCTGGGAAGCAAAAATTAAGCCTTCAGCCTTGTGAGGAATAAACTAATCTCAGCATGTCATCTTGGGGAGCTTGAGAATACACTTTTGAAACTATGTTGGTTTTACAGCATGGATTTGCATATAGGCCGTCAAGTTGATGGTTTTGTATGTAGTCTAGGGAAAAAACCTGAAAGTTGTAACTCTTCTGGCCAGACAAGGAGCCAACTTGGCAGGCAGTGTTGATACCGTGGGTGGCTCGGCTCGAGCTGCTAATGCCACAGATTGGAGCTTTGGAACTTTTTGTCTGGGTGCTTTTTTGTGTGTCTTAGTTCAGTCATGAAATTTAGGTTAGAGCTTATTAATGTGAGAAAAGAATGAAATTTAAATTTTAATTTAGTAGTAGGAAGTGTGTGTGTGTGAGAGAAAGTGCTAATTTAGATTTAGTTTAAGTAAGCCAATTTTAGAAGAATTCCCAAGAGAGGAGATCTCACTGGCTTAGCTAGATCAATCTGAAATTGTTTGAAGTTAAACTTATGTAGATGAATAAGGCTTTAAAACATAATTATTCCTGGGGCCTCGTTTATACCTTCTGAAACTTGTTTAGCAAGTGTTTACTATTAAAGGACAGACATCTATTTATACAGAGGGTAAATTCCTATCAAAATGTTGCTGTGTTCTTGGCTTCGCTTAGCCTTTGATAATGAACTTACTTCATTGTCCTTTTGTACAGCTCGTGGTTTGCAGTGAATGCTCCCTTTCCACTGTTTTTTTTTAATCATTCCCTCTGTTGGTTGTGCTCTCATGCCCCATCGTACTCCTCCATCGTTTCTAAAATATTCATTTGCCCCCATGTGGAGGCCAAGACTTTGTGAGAGCAGGGAGTTTTCTTGTTTGTGCTTTTTTTAACTGCCGGTGAAATGTAGGGTTTCTCAAACAGTAGAACTTGTCAACCTCAGCTCTTCTAACTGGAGTATTTCCTTTTGAGAAAGCTGTAGAGAGACGTAGGTTTAAAAAGAAAACCCCCAAAACCACCAACTCTCCAAACAACAAACAAAAATAAAAAGAAACCCCAGCGTGGGTAGAAATGACAATACAGGAGAATGAATGTCTTGGTGAACCAGTGTATTTCTTTTTGGAAGAGCTTCAGTGTTTAATGAGGCAATGGTAGGAATAATTCGCATGGATTCAGAATATTTGCATAAGGGTGTGTTGTTTAAAAAGTGAGAGCTCCATTCAGAAGGAGGAAATTTCCCACTGGGGCAAGGAAATGAAGCTTTATTGTTTGGGTCTCATGTGATTAGAATACAGTAGTGATATTTTATATTTTTTCCTGATTGTTTCTGACTTGCAACTCCCTTTTAATGTAAAATTTCAGTGGAAGCCTCACTGTAGGAAACTTGTACATACCTTTATTTTTTTTTTTTGTAAACTTTCCTTGCACAAGATCCTTAAGTTAATGTACAGACCACAAAGGGAAACTTACAGTCCTGGGTGCTCCATGGAATAAGGTTTTATTGTGACACTGCAATAGAAAATTAATTATTTCTAAAGGGGGAAGAAAAAAAATAAATCTATGGAGATTTTGAGCTCCCTGTAGGAAGATGCCATTTTCTGTGATCTCTTCCCATGTGGTTGCTGTCGTGGCTGGGGTGGCAAGTGCCACAGCTGAGTTCTGGTTTGTATCGATTAATACGAGAACTTTAGTTGCTTGTAAGAAGCAGGTGGAGGGAAAAAACCTGAGATGTAATAGGAAAAAAACCCCAAAACCTAATAGAGGAGTTCTGCTGAAAGCCTACGCTCTCATTATATCTCAGTTATTCCATTATTATGAACCTGCATTTTAACCCTCTCTTCAGTGTTGCTAAAAACCACAGCCCTATCTCTTGAAACCGCGTTAGATACTATTGGGTATCTTGCATGTTGAAGATGCTCCTACAGTTGCTTTCATTATCTAAAATGGTAAAATAAAGCAAAGCCTCGGCTCTCATACTGTGAATTTTCTTTTTGAAACTAAGCCACAAGGGCATTCATGTTTTTGTAGATTATTCCAGTATGAGTATGGGAAAAGATTTTTTTTCTCAAGGAAAGCATGCCTGCCTCTCACTAACAGCTCAACAGCTGAGTTTTGTAAACTAAAAGATATTTTAGGCATGAAGACAACTTAAAATTTTTACTTTTAGATTTGGCACAAAAATACCACTAACCAAATTTAGGGGAGGGCATGAAGGTGCTTGCAAAGGTACAGCACAAAATACAGCCCTCTTAGCTTTTTTTTTCTTTTTTTCTTTTTGTAATAAGCTGAGGAGGAGTCATTTCTGTGTTTCATTAAATCGTACCCAATGCGAATACCGCCGCAATCGTGGATTTGGGACCTCTGCGGCACCAGTTTCCAGCTGGTGAGGCACAGCGAGCTGGAAGGACACGCTGGGGGGGACAGAGTGAAAGCCGAGCACTTCGAGCTCCAGGAGCTCGGTGGAGCTTGTGAGCATGTGGGCACCGGTGTCTCTAATGATACAGGAGGCTGGAGGAGAGGCAGGGGCTGTAAAGGCAAGGGAGCTGCAAGGAGAAAGAAGGGAAGGGAAAGGTGTTGGGGGAGCAACATTCTGCTGAGAACTACAGCTCCACTTCAGGTGACTTGAATCTACCCGGTGTCTGCTCCGGAGCTCTAACAGAGAGACTGATTTGTACTGTTTCTAAGGGGTGTAAAAGAATGGAATACTGAGAGATAGAGGTAATGGGATGTCCTAGTGAGGTGTATGGCACTAATGGTGTCACTTGATGGCAGTTTGTGTGTACAAAAGGTGCTGAAGTATTTAACAAGGGGACTTTGGGGCTAAGTCCCCCTGGCTGAGTTCAGTTC
>NW_009707015.1:5405-17072 GCF_000703405.1 Apaloderma vittatum | reverse complement strand
ACCGGCAGGAATGACTCTGGGTGCTCTCCTCGGCACTGAGTGCAAGTTGTTTGGGTTTTTTTTTGTCTGATGTTTGTACCGAGTAGTTTTGTGGAAGCTTCATTTTATGCATTGAAGTAAATATTACTGGAAGTGTCGATACTGATGTGTAAAGAAATCATACTTTACCAGCTTTGTGGTGTCTTTAAAAATAGAGGGAAATAAGAAGAGAAATTAGAATGCAAAGACAGTGGAGGGCAAGTTACGCTGTTTTCTACGTATCTGTGCAGCTGCAAGTGCGAGGAGGAGCATGAGGCACGTTTCTTTCCTAACTTGAATGCAATGTTTCAGCAAACGATGGGCAGGGGAAGGGTAATGTGGGACAAGGAGTACAGGATTTGTGATCTTACCTTTTGTAGGGGAGAAGCAACAGCAAGGGAAGAATAGGTGCTAGTGAGTGGATTGGTGTTTTTTTTTTTCCTCTTAGATGTGTGTATTCACTACATAGGCCTTTTGGAGTAACAAAGAACAGAGATTGTATTGAATGGAGGCATTGATCTTTTATGAATGCAGAAAATACTTTTGTATTCTTTATTTCAAATTGCTAGAAGAGACGTCTAGAATTAGTTCAACGTTATTTTCGAAGGTATGGAAAAGTGAATGCAGCATTGTGGTCAAGTGTGATAAATAGCACCAGGAATGTTCTCCGTTTCTGCCTTCAAGTAGAGGTTTGCGTGAAGGTGGTGTTATTTTGTAATTTGAATTATCACTGAACTTTAAACTGGATTGCTGGCTTGTGGGTAAGCCATAAGCATCCTCTCCATTGTTTGGATGAGGCTCACTATTTGAATGACTTCATTCAGCATCACAGTTTGTAATTAAAAGCGTTTCTCTGCATTCCTTAACAAGGATTTCGGCTGTACATCGCAGTTTCACATACGGGGATCGGTTAAGCCACCTGGCTTATTACCAGTAAGGATAGATGATTTATTCTCTGTGTGCTCTGATGGGGCTCTTCTGCCACTCGCCCCGCTTCCAGATGGCAAATAGAGTGGTGAGAACCAGCTTGTTAGTATTTGAAAATTTGGAGGATAACTTTGAAAAGGTCTGAGCTGTGAGGAGAATGTAGGAGGAAAAAGAAAGTACTAACACGTGCTGTTTTTTGCTAGTTGACGTTGTCCAGAAGCTTGTGGGCTAGAAAGAACCGTTCTTAGTTTCTTGCCTGCTGCTTTCTGCTGGAGCATTGATCTCTCCCTCTTTGGTTCTCTGGTATTTTTTTTCTTGTAGTCTTTGACATCTTGTTATTTGAAGCATGGTCAGAACTTGACATCAATCCAGCTTGCTTGGTTTGTTTCTCCCTTTCATGTCTGACTGTGAGACCCGCTCACACCGTTGGTGTCTGGGAATGATTCTGCGGATCATATCACTTCTGGCACTGTGAAGAGATCATGTCTCTGTTTTACAGAGGTCAAAAAGCAACCAGGATAAGCAAGGGAGCTGTAGATCTGGAACTATTTCTTCTGGACAAAATCAGAACAATTTGGGTTGGAAGGAACCTCTAAAGATCATCTAGTTCAACCCATCTGTCATGAGCAGGGTCATCTTTCACTAGGTAGAATTGTTGATTTGAGAGTTGATACTACTTGAATTCTTTTGCAGTAAGTGACAGTTATTCAGTAAAAATCACATCTAGATTAGGTCTGTTGGACATAATGAGATAACGGGTTTGAAGGGAATGCTGTTTTATCTAACACTTTGACTTCTTGTTAAGGTATTTAATCTCATAATACTGTGCGAAGAAATTAGAAATAATCTGGCAGAGTGGGATCCCTAAACTTCTTGATAGTCATACGTGGGACTTGCAGTATGACCAAATATGAGGACAGCTCCTTCATTTTTGCTCATGAGTATTGAAGCAGCTCTAGCTCTGAAAGCCCACCTGGGCATACGCAACGTACTGAGGTTAGAAAGCGTAGTAGCTGCTCACTGAGAGACCAGAAGAACCTTTGGAGAGGAGCTCCATCAAAAATGATGCAAAAGGCATCCTTGACAGGATCCTGGCACAAATCCTATATGGTCAGAGTGAAAAAAGAAATGACACAAGTGTAACACATGGGGAAAAAATGGAGAATGCAAGAAGTGAGCTGAGTGTCTTTAAGGGTTGGCTTCCAAGTGTAGATGGAGGCGTGGTGGCCTGGGACTGAACATGGTAGGGAGCAGAAACCCGCCATTCCCAAGTGATCTAACTCCCAGCGTTTCAGGAAAATAACAATTTACTAGCTGTGGGGTGATGCACGGCTAGAAAACTCGGGGCAGATTACCAGGTGTGTGTTCAGAGGGGGAAGGCATTCTGGTGCACAAAGTTGGTAAAAATCCAGCCTTCAGCCACGGGAGAGATGAATAATTGTTTTTCCTTTCATTCCTTCCAGTTGCTTATCGCATTTTTTTTGGTTACTGGTTATTTACTGGCCTCTACCAAGTACTGTTTTTCTAGAGGATATGTTATTAACAGAAAACCTCGTTACACCTGGCGATCACACCTTAGTAAAGAACCTTTGATAGTTGATACCTAAGATAACACTGTAACAGATACTAGATTTAACTTAAGTTCAGATTATGTTGTCTCTTGTGCTTTCCTAATGGTTTGTTGAATTTGTGGTGATAATGGAGAAGTCTGTTGCCTTTATTTACTGTGCGTCATCTAATCCGACAATGCTGTAGCTCGACTGAAGAACTTCTAGTTTCCACACTTTAAAATGTGCTTAGTGAGCAGCAGCGACAGGCACAGAGGTTCCGTATAGATTCCTCTACCCTTGTAATATCAAGGGACTATGAGCCGCAGCTTTGAGTTTTCCTTATCTCATAGAAAACACTGCCAGCCTTTCTCCTATCTTTCTCTAACGGTTCGTAACAGAAAGACACAGTGAAAGTTAAACTTCTCTAAAACCCAGACTCCAAGAAAACTTGAAGACAGACAAAGTTTTTTCAATTTAATTGGTTTCTGAAATGAACAGCCTGAATTCCCTGTACTCCTTTTCTTGCTCTGATATATATACACATGTAAACAAAATACAGAAAAACTCGATGCAGATCCCATCAAGAATTTGTATTGGATGTTTTCCACATTCTTTTCTGAATCCCCCTCTATTACTGGTATGCGAATAACTATTTGTGGAAATCCTGTTTCCCTTCCCATGAGGTGTCCCATCTCCAAATCTCTCATTCTCCCCACTTGAAGCTGCATTCCCAGAGGAGGACGTAACCAGCGACAGGCGGGGAAGGAGCACGTGACGTACCAGGAGAGGCCAAGAGAATCATGTTTGCTCAACCTTGAGAAGGCTGAAGGGTGATCTGGTGGCTGGCTGCGGCTACCCGAGGGGAGGCTCAGGGAGCAGATGGAGCCTGGCTTGGGGCAGGTGCACCAGAACAGGGCGGGAGGCAAGGGTCAGAAGCTGGAACGCAGGAAACTCCGGTTGAGTGTTCAGCAAGTTTATTTTACCAGGAGGGCAATCAAACACTGGAACAGGTTTTAAGAGATGTTGTGGAAACTCTGTCCTTGAAGACGTTCAAAACTTGACTGGACAAGTCAGCCTCGTCCCTTCCAACTTATATTATTCAACATTCACGATTCTTGGCACCTCTACAGCAGCTGCTGGAGAGCCTTTTCCAGTTGATGTGTCTGTTCCTTTGCCAGTCTTCATTCATTTTTAACCTGATCATGACGAACATGTTTGAAAATTATTTTTTTTTGTTTGTTTCCTGCAGTTTCGGAGGCAAAAAAGCTGATTGCTAGTTGGGGACGAGTTATTAAACCTCTTTTTTTTTTTTTTTTCCCAAGGAGCAATGTCTCCTCTCTGTGTTTCTGTGGTGGAATCGGTGCTGACCTGGAGGCAGCAACAAGCAGGCACAGCGATTGTACAGTCCCTGCTGTCTGCAAGGCTGGGGTTGGCAAGCAAGGCAGATCCAACCAAGTGCCGCAAGAGAGTTGATTTGCATATTGCTCTAAATCCTGTATGCTAGCATGAAATTTTGGCCGCCTTTTAATAAATACTCGGGTGTCAAGCAATCAGTGTATGTAAAATACTTGGAAAAGCGTGTCTGATGTTGCACAGCAGCATCTGAAAACACCCGTAGCGATGATGCGGAAGAGCTGCCCTTTTGTCTGATATTAGAAACCTTAACTGAAAGTGAAGATTCTTCACTTCTGAATAAGGCTTCCTTCCCACATTTTACTTTCGTTTAGAGACTACGTTTTTAGTAAAATGGCTTTAGAGAGACTTCCTATCGACAAGCGTAGGTTTGTGTTAGCCTGATGCTAAAACATACTTGGAGTTGTGAAAACATCACCTGATTATTAAATATGCGTTAGGACTTGCCACACAAGGAAACTTAGTGATATAATTACACTAGTGTAATTATTTCCTGTGTCAACAAGCCCTTAGATGCAACTAGTTTGGCCCCCTCTTATTTAGTAACTCGTTATACCTCTGACTACACATTGAAATTATGTAATTCTTCGCTAAAAGAAACCTCCAGTGTTCAAGTTTAGTGGCGCTTGCAGGGTGCTGAGCTGACCAGCAGTTAAGCTTAAAAAAATGATGAAGGACAAAAGAAACGAACACTCTCGTAAGTCTGGGAAGCAGTTGTAAATTAAATGGTTCTGAAGAATCATTGGAGTAGACTCTCATTGGAGAGTGTGGCTCATTCACACCTTTTCTATCCTAGGAGTGCCTTGGACAGCTGGCTCCTCCAGTCGCTCTCTTATCTCGGGGCTTGATCCACCCTAATGTGCTGGAGGAGGAGGAGCGCTCATGCTGACAGCCTATGCAATCCTTTGCAGTTTGCAAAACTTGGTATTTGCACTAAAGCAGCATTTCTGTGATTTTTGCAGAGTTGTCCTATCACCACCTTTCTCCTGGCACCCTCTTTTGACGGAGTCATTTTGCTCCATGATTAATTTCATTTCAGAAAGCTCCTGCGAGACTGTTGTTTTTCCAATATCTGTCTTTTCCCAGATTTTCTTTTTTTTTTGGTGAAAATTACAGTCTGTACGATGAACAACTATGAATGTTTAGTTTATATAAATTGGGTAAATTATAATAGGAATTTTTTTTTATGATAAAAATAAGCCTAAAGACTGTATACTGGCGCCTTGTTATTCAATACACAGCTTACCTTCTTTCACACCTTTGAAATGGGGCTCTTGATGATCTCATAGCAAGGCTGAAACGTTCTCATTAGTCATATTATCATCTGTCAAATGAGTGAGGAGCTTCTGATACTTACCACATGGGTGCCCTGGTTTATCACTCTTTCATCTTTCTTGTAATTCATTCTTCCCTTTTAAAAGTAAAATCCAGGTACGCATGTGGATTTTTTCCCAGCGCTTTGAAATACTGTCTCTCCGAAAGGATCGCCTGTGTTCACAAAGGAGTCTCTGAATTTTTGAGCACACAACGTGCTTTGGGGTATGGATTTTGGCAGGGTGTCCCCTCCCCTGTCCACAGGTGTCCTTGTCCCACACCTCACCTCGCAGTGAAACCTCCTCCATGGGAACCTTTGTCCTGAGAAAAGCATTCCCGGGTCAGCACAGCTTCGGTCACCTTTTAAAGTGAGCGAGTGACGGGAATCATTCAGGAGTGCCTCAACAAGGAACTGGGGCACCGTTTTAGTGGTGTTTTACGATTGAAGCGCATGGTTTGTTCTTTCATAGGAAAGAGTAACAAGGCTCTATCTTCTCCTGTCGTCACCAAATTCTGTTTTGTGACTCGGCGTTTCACAGCTGGTTGCTGTAATCTGTTTTACACGAGATTGTCTGCTTTGGCGTTCTTCATTCAGGGCAGTAGTCCAAAAAGTGAGTTCAGATCAATAGTTTTAATATTTAGGTTCTGAGGTTTTTTCTCTCAAAGTTCAATTCACGTCCCTTGGTTCTGTAGGTAATGCATGTGTATCTATTTTATGTGGCAAAAATATAGGTTGACTGCTTATCAGGTCAGTGCTGCTGTTTAATAAACAGTACTTATCTCCTTGAAGCAACACCCTGCCCTAAATAAGTTTTCCTAGGGAGCTGAGACAGAAATAACTTCCTTTTAAATTTTTTTTTTTATTGGAACATTAAAAAAAAATTGGAAAAAATGTTTAAAGTCAAGATACAGGGTGAGAGTAGTCCAGCTTGGTTTGTTCTTTGGTTGGTTTTTTCGAACTCCATCAGATGTGCAGGTTGTAAAACCGTGCAATCATGTCTTTCCGCAGTTATTCTCAAAACTCAATGTGTGCCTTCACTTTTATTTACTGTTTCTTGCCAAAACTTCAGTGGCGGAATGTGGTGATGTTGGGCAACATGTGATTGTGTTGTTCCCGAATGCTTTGTTAGGGCTTTGTTTACGCCCCTGTAAGAGGTAGTAAGCGATCCCATTTTAATACAGTGGCAGGAGGATGTATTATTTCATTGCAAAATTGCTCAATTTTGCAGCACAAGTAGATAGGGGGGAGTTCCTCCCTCCATGGTACTGGTCTTTATACTTCCAAATCTTCTGAGCTTATTTATTTATTTATTTTTAATGTAGATTTCTGAGAACTAGTTTGTGATGTAACAAATCTGGCACAGAAAAAGGAAGGACAAGGGAATTAGGATGTGGCCTTAGATACAGAAATATTAGAAGGCATAAAAATAGCAAAGAGAAGGGATGTGCTTAATATTGATGGGACAGGAGTTGTCTAAGACAATACATAGTGCAGCTAGAATACAGAGTGTGGATATCAAGATAATAGAAATATTAAAATACAAATGCCAACAGCCTGGGCAGAAAATTAAAATATTTTTGACTGGTTGGTGCTCTGAGGATCATAGAACAACACAGAAAAAAAAAATCACAGAATAATGTTGATGAGTAGGACTTGGTTTTCAAATGGGCACGTTCCGTCATGGCAGGAAGGAAATAAAAATATGTGCAGTGATGAGCTGTAAAGCATTAAGTGATAGAATGGCTCAGGTCCTAGGTGGGAACCAGATTTCTTTGGGAAACCGATGGTGAATAAAATTCTGATGGGGTAGAGGTAGACCCTTGGTGCGCATCCTCCTGCTCTGATTCGGAGGTGGAGGATAGAAACCATTGTCATATTGCAGGTATAAATAGTTATGGGAGTATTTTTTTATGTTCCTTTCCAGCTGTAACAATAACTCTATAAGTTGGTTCGTTATATCCACAGCAGTAGGTTCTTGCCGCTTAATGACGCAGAAACTTTTTGGATTTGTCGCACCAAGCGAGGGGATCTGGTGACTGCAGGGACAACCCGAGGGAGTTATTTCAAATGTTTTTCTGATGGTGATTAAGCAGTGTTGGGAAAAGATGATACATCAGAAGTCAAGATGAGCAGGGATTTAAAACAAAAATCAAATAAGAATTGCCAAAGGTTGAGCAGAATTAGAGTCAGCTAAATATTTCGACGTGCCTTCAGGGGCGTGACTAGGGAAGGTTGAATGGGCTGCTGGAGGTGAGGACGGGGTTGTAGGTGGGAGTCTGGAGCTATTGTGTGAACAGTAGGAAGATACTTGGTCTTGTTTCTGTTACAGGTAGTTGAGACTACTGCAAAGGCAAGATGGGTAAATAAAAAGAATAATATTCAAATGAGAATTGCTAGATAACCTTTGAAAGCAAAACTGAAGGAGTTGTTTTACTTAATTTAGGGAGACAGAATAATCATGATCATTGAAGGGCCAAGTTTTAGGTCACGGAAATGCAAATCTTTGACAACAAGCAACTTTAACACATTGATCAAGTTAGTGGTGAAGGATCACAGACTTCAGTCATGATGCTTACAAAAAGGGAGGGGAAAAAAAGCAAATTTAGCTTCTGTAACATAACATCAAAAGGGCGTGTGCCTCAGAATATGTTTGGAAGACAAGGTCTGAACCAAGCTGCCCAAATGTAAAACAGATGAGATGACCCAAGATTTTTTTATAAAAATCAAAATAACTAACAAACCCACCTGTCATATTCCTGATGTCAAACCAGACCATCTGGATTCTCATGAAAGATGTGGTATGTGAGGAAATTGATGCTGAAAGTCAGGAGAACAGTAAAAATAAGTGAGGAGATATTGATGAGTGGGAAGCTGGCCATGGGGAGTGTTGAAGGGTAAAGTGGGGATATGATGCTGCTAAAGTTAGGAATGGTCCTGTTTATTATTTCGTTAGGAATCTTGGCATAAATATTAGGAATAAGTACATGGAACTTCACCATAGGGCATAGGGGGCGTCGTCAGAAAAGGAGGACTCAAGCATTGTACAGAAAGCAGGTTAAAAACCCAGATGTTTTAAAAGACCACACAGCTGGGAGCTAATAGTGGAACTGGGAGGTGATCAGTCAGAAACAACCAGGATGTAGTACCTGGCCAAGAGCTGCTGTTCTGAGACAGTGGTACAGCAGGGAAATGCATCATTAACCTGAGGTTTCCAACTGAACAGTCACAGAATTGCCCAGATTGGAAAAGACCTTTAAGATCACTGAGTCCAATCATTAACGTAACACTGACGGGTCCATCATTAAACCATATCCCTGAGCACTGTGTCTGCCCCTACCTCCGGGGACTGGAGCTCACCGCTGCCCTGGGCAACTGTTCCAATGCCTGATAACCCTTTCCTGAAGAAATTCCTCCTCATACGCAGTCTAAATGCCCTTGGTGCAACTTGAGGCTGTTTCCTCTCGTCCTGTCACTTGTTACTTGATTGAACAGACCGGCCCCCGCCTCGCTACAACCTCTGTTCAGGTAGCTGTAGAAAGCAAGGAGGTCTTCCCTCAGCCTCCTTGTCTCCAGACTGATCAACCCCAGTTTGCTCAGCTGCTCCTCACAGGACTTGATCTCCAGACCCTTCACCACTTCGTTGTCCCTCTCTGAACCCACTCCAGCACCTCAGTGTCTTTCTTGTTGTGAGGGGCTGAAAACTGAACACAGGGTTTGAGATGCAGCCTCACCAGGGCTGAGTATGGGGGAATAATAACTTCCCTGCTCCTGCTGGTGACACCGTTCCTGATCCAGGCCAGGATGCCGTTGGCCTTCTTGGCCACCTGGGCACACTGCTGGCTTGTGCTCAGCCACTGATGGCCAGCATCCCCAGGGCCCTCTTCTGCTGAGCAGCTTTCCAGCCACTCCTCTCCAAGCCTGCAGTGCTGCTGGCGGTGATGAAAGTACGATTCTGCTCTGGTGACACCTCACGTGAAGTACTATGTCCAGCTCTGGAGCCCTCAACTCAAGAAGGGCGTGGACCTGTTGAAGTGGATCCAGAGGAGGCCACAAAAATGGCCAAAGGGCTGGAGCACCTCTGCTGTGAGGACAGTCTGAGAGAGTTGGGGTTGCTCAGCCTGGAGAAGAGAAGGGAGATCTTAGAGCAGCCTTTCAGTCCTTGAAGGGGCTACAGGAAAGCTGGGGAGGGACTGCTTACAAGGGCCTCTAGTGACGAGACAAGCAGCAGTGGTTTGAAACTAGAGCGGGGTAGATTTTGACTTAATACCAGGAAGAAGTTCTTTGCTGTGAGGGTGGTGAAGCACTGGCACAGGTTGCCCAGAGAGGTGGTGGAGGCTTCGTCCCTGGAGACACTCAAGGTCAGGCTGGATGGGGCTCTGAGCAACCTGATCCAGTGAGAGATGTCCCTGCTCACTGCAGGGGGTTGGACTAGGTGACCTTTAAAGGTCCCATCCAGCCCAACGCATTCTGTGATCAGTGTGGTTGTGCTGGACCCTGCGGAGACTTCATGGAGGGAACACTGGGTCTTGTTCAGGAAAGGTGAGCTGAAAGTGCATTAGCTTGAAAAACACCTGGAAGAATGAGGTTGAAGCCTGGTTTGTGAGAAGAGACTAACAGTAGTAGTATAGCCTCAAATTAAATGAGAATTTGGTTTAAATCTAAAAAGGCAATAAGGACTACTTGATCTGAAGGTCCGTGTGTATAACCTGACCATGAATAAATAAAAATGGAAGGAAGTTTCTGGGCATTTAAGCATCGCAGTTCTGGAACAGCTTTCGAGTGGGGAAAGCGAGAGTGGAAGAAGTGGTGCCTGACCTGTTAGTGAAGGGATGTCTCTTGTCGCTGGTGCTAGCAGAGCACTGAAATTGATAATCCCAGGAAACCACACCTGGAGTCTTACGTAAGTAATGAGGAGCGTCCTGGGTTATGTCATGTGTGAAGATTTTGCTGCAAGTTGTTACTGCTCTAGACCATGGAAAACCTGAGTACTGATGTCGCCGGATTGTGAGTCGGTACCTAACGCACTTCTCTGGATTTCTAGTGGAATTTCCTAGACTGGAGCAACTGCAGGCAGATATTTACGCTTCTGCCTCACGTTGTCTGATCTGCAGCTGGTGTTTGAACTCAAGTAGAGCAGCGGTAGACTGTTTGTTCTACTTGTTTGCTGTTTAAAGGAAGCAGTAGGATGTAGTTTAATTCTAATACACAGAGAATTGCGACATGTAGGCACAACCCCTGTGCTGTATTCCCTTCTTCAGCAAGCTGTGCAGTGTGATCATCCAAGTCAAATGTATGCAGCTGAAATGCACACGTTTTATTCACTTCAGATTCATGCAACTCATCTAAGTGTGATCACAGAGGTAGTTTGAGTGGTTGGAAACTTAATTTTATAGGTGTCTGCTCAAGTATCTGTGTTTAGGTGATTCGCTTTGGTGTCTGCTTTGAAACAGAGGTTCTTCCCTGCAAAGAAGATCTGGTTCTCGATTTCCCAGCTGTGCCCTCTTGGCTGCTCAGATTCCCACCCAGATGACTTGTGATATGGGAAAATACAACTGATTTAAGATTTTGTTCATTAATCAGGGCTGGGAGATACAGCAAATGGTGAACCTGCATGGGAAGAAGACACTCGGGCTCCTGGTAGTAGGGTGTGTTTTTTCAGTCCTTAGGTGGTTTAAGAAAAGTTACTGGTTTAAACGTGTTGTGTTTTGTTGGTCAAATAGCCTGCAAATTTGATTGTCAGTCTGATACAGCTGATAGCTAATTTGTGCTTTTTCTTTTTTTCAGTGCTTGCACCTCCTCCACCGTTGCCACCACCGATACAGGGATATGCCTTTAAACCCCCTCCTCGACCAGATTTTGGCACTTCTGGGAGAACAATCAAACTGCAGGCCAACTTCTTCGAAATGGACATTCCTAAAATAGATATCTACCATTACGAGTTGGATATAAAGCCAGAAAAATGCCCTAGAAGAGTTAACAGGTAATACTGTGCTTTACTTTTCCTCAGTTCATTTACATTCTTGTTTTCCTTTGAAAATGCTTGTTTGAAGGCTTGGAGGATGTCTGTCTTTAGTCATTGTTTGTACCAGTAGCTTCCAACTTTGCATATCCATCAACACACACTTTTAATATTTTTTTTTCTCCCAAGCCTTTCTGTACCAATTCAAGTTTTCAGTGCTAATCACCCCTTCTTTTGATCAAGCTTGTCAGCATCTTAAAGGTGCCGCTGGTGTAGGCCACTGGTGACAGATGGATAAACTGTGTTAACTCTAGGGAAGCTAGGGCAGTAGAAACAAACTTGGCGGTAAATGTGGTTCTTGATAATGTTCAGTTAAATATTGGAGTGCAGCTGGCGACGACTCCTCCAGCAGGGAGTTGGTTACCAGCTTCTTTTCCCACCTTCCCTTTCCGACAAGGGGAGGCAAACCCAGTGTGTTTGTGCTG
>NW_009707015.1:0-5374 GCF_000703405.1 Apaloderma vittatum | reverse complement strand
GTGTAGGGACTAAATTAGGTAAGAAATTATCCTTCATCAGTAGATTCTATATAAGGGAAAGATATGCTCTTGAAACAGATAGCAAGGTGAAAACACGGATGCGTTGGCCAAGGAAACAAGCAGTTAGGTCTTGCATTTTGTGTATGTGCCCTATTAGTCACAGTGTGGCAACCTCATTGACTTGGAAAGTGGTGTTGCCAGAATGAAACTGGAGAACAGGACTTGGCACTGACTGGAAACCACAAGTGTCTTCATCATAACTACCTACATCTTGACTGTAGAGGATCGGAATGGTATGTTTATGTATTCAAGAGCATGTATTCAAAAAGGTCACATGGGTGGAGTGTGCAGTCACGAACATGAACCAAGTGTGGAGTCAAAAAAGCCGCCCGAATGCAGTTTTCTGATCATAAATTAATAAACTTGAGTGTGTTACCCATTGTTATACTAAACAGTAGTGATAGCATTTTCATAGAGCAGCATTGCTATGCTTTGCTGTCCTGTTTTTTTTCTTTGATGATCTATTATAAAACTAATTCTTGAGCTAGTCAAGAATTGTGTTCAGTTTTAAAAGCAAACACAGCTCCGAGTGTGTTAAGCTGAACTCTCTTCTTGGCAGAGGCAAGCCTGCCGATTTCACTGAGATACTCCTGCTGCATTGGAGCACTGAAAAAAGTTTTCAGCGGTCACTTTTTTCATAGCGGGAGCCATGAGAGCTTTGCTTTCATCCGTCCATCTCCCTGCCACCAGCTCCAGCCCTGACAAGCAGCGTGCTGCCGGCTGGTGCCCATTGCCATCCCTCTGCAGCTCCTCTGGGGTGTGTGGTGGTGGTCTGTGTGGTCTCCTCTGTCACAGTCCGCTCTGTGGGTGCTTGCTCGTTGGTGGCAGAGAGCGTAATTATTAAATAATGAAGCAATTTTTCTCGCTGAAAAAAGAGATTATATTCAGTAACAAGTTCATTCTCCACTGACAGTTTTTGATCTGCTCTGCCTTGTCAGGTTAGTCGCTCTCTCTGTTGTGGTAACAGGAGCAAGTATAAATCTATGTTAAATAAATACCTTTTGCAGTAAACAAGGATGTCATGAATATATTCGACAGCGATATGGTGCGGTGTGGGAAGAATTCAAATTAGATTCACTTAATGAAGTGTATGCTTTATCTCTTGAGTGTCTACTCCTGTACACGTTACTCGTCTGCCTGAGTTTTTGTGAGCTGTAACCGTTCAGTCCTACAAACATACTACCTGTATTTTGTGTATGTTAGTGTATATGGGATTATTCAGGATACTTATGTAGTCCACTTCTAAAAAAAGGGTTTTTTTCAGCTGGTTTGCATATTTCTAGTCATTTGGTTACGCTGCTCTGATTTGTATTTGTAGTAAATAGTTTTTTATCATTACTTTGTAGGTTGCAACCTCTAGAAAGGATAGAGGGAGATTTTACTTTGACTTAATGCTACTCCCTCATCAGTCCCAGCTTCGTTTTTCAGTTTTATTCTAGAGTTGAACTGTGACACTCTGTACTGTGTACGTGCAGGTTCCACACTGCTGAGATGTGAGCGGGAGCAGGACTGGAAAACAGACAGTGCACTGCTGTGCCAAGTTAATAGCCAAATAAGCAATTCTTCACGCGTCCCGGAAGGGCCAGATCTGTTTGGATAGTTAGACAGGCAGAGTGGGCAATGTGAGTTTGGTTCTGCACAATGGATGTCCTCAGGTTAGTTCACCAGGGCTTGTAAAAGATTCAAGCTACATCTCACAGTCAGTGGCCCCAAGATTTTCGTGTGTTTGCACGATCTCGGTAGAACGTAATTCCAAAGGGCTTAAGTTAGTGAATTGGTAAATAACTCTTTTAACTTCACAAGGAGAAAATAGCTTACCTTCAGCAAGATCTCTCCACCCACAGCTGAGAAGCACCTTTGCTAAATGTGGTTTGAAGCTTGAAAACCTTAATTAAGTGGAGGTGTTCATTTTTATATAAAGTAGTTCACAGTTGGAACAACTTTCTTGATAGAAGAATGGATTTTCCATGCTCAATCTTTTACTTAAGGTTGGAAAATACCTCATCCTCCCACCCTGCAAATTGAGTACTTGTTTAATGAGATATTGCAGACCTGAGGCAGAAATTACTGGGTCGAGTTTTATTCATACCTCTCGGGAGGTCAGGGAAGTCTCTTTCAGTGGTCACATCTTGTCTCACAGACTTGGCCCACAGCAAAGAAATTTTCAATTAAATCATTTTTTTTTCTTTCCTTGAATGAATTCAGAGTTTCATCTGAGCTTTTGCATCGCTATAGGATCTAACTGTGTGCTGGCTTCATCGCCTTTCCAAGGCGAGGTAGATGAAATTGTCACCTGCAGCCTGTCCGAGCTGTTAGTTGAAAACAGCGCTGATGCAGGGATGTGCAATTGTTTTCCTTTCCGTGGCGGTTTAACGTCTTAATGCTTGTTAGCTCCGAGCTGTACTTTAAAGAATCTGCTGGTGGGTTTCAAATTTTACAGCTCTGCGATACGGATAGCCTGAAGGATGTCTCTTTGGGGCACTTGAACCCAAGACCTTTGGCATCAGAGGCTGTTATTCTTCCAACAGACCTCTCATCGGCCGCTGAACTGCTTTGCGTGACCAGCGGGTAAACACTGTGGTTTGACAAGAACTTTGTGAGTGTTTACCTCATTTATACAACCATGCAACCTAATTTCAGCGATGCTTAAATTAATTTCTATTCTTAACGTGCACAGGTTGCAGTGAATGCACATAGCTGGCTTTGCTGGATGGATGCCAGTTTTGTTGCGTACATGAAAAATTACGTTTAAAAGTCATTTTCTTGGAGCGATACAAAAAGTTTTTGCATCACTGTTGTCACAGAACTGTTGTCCTTACGCTAAGGCTGTAAGCTTGGGTAGTGATTTCTTTTCTGAAAGCTTCTAAGGCTGCTGAAATTTTGGTCCATGGTCCTGTAGGACAGGGAAGCAGAAGCCCCGGGAGAATACCAGACACTGCTTGGCTTGAGCTTGAGGAGGGCGTGAGGTTTTGCTTTACCACTTTCAGTATATCACAGAAAAGAGGAAGGAAAGTTTCAGTCTGAAAAAGCTAAAAATAGATGCTTTAAGAAAACAGTTTAGTCTGTGAAAAGGTTGCTTTCATTCAGATCGGTCAAACAAATCTTGCCTTATTACCCACCAGTGGATGACCTTTTCATATACCTAATTCCTCCAGTCATAAATATTAGTGTTAGTGTTCATCTGCTACTTAACATTAAAAGCAAAAAGTTGAATTAACGTAATCTTTTTGTATTTTCAGAGAAATAGTGGAGCATATGGTTCAGCACTTTAAAACCCAGATTTTTGGGGATCGCAAACCAGTGTTTGATGGAAGAAAAAACCTTTATACAGCTATGCCGCTTCCTATTGGGAGAGATAAAGTAAGTTTTAAATAGAAAAGGTTCTAATTGGAGATTTTAGTGTAATATTTGCACAGCTTTTGCAATAACTGATAGAAACTGATGTCTCTATTTCTGGAATAGATGTCTCCGGTTGCCGCTTTGCTCAGGTGTGGTTTGCTGGGAGAGAAGAATGAGCTTATTGCCATCGAAACGGTCACTGCCCTTTCCATATTCCTTCTTTTTTTCCTCTCTTTCTCCCCACTAACCTGATTTCTACTGGTTTGATGAGCTGGACCAGCTGCCCCAGACAGTAGATGAGTTCCATGCTGGCACTAGGGGCAGAGTGAAAGCTCGGTTGAATTTGGGAGGGGGGAGTGGAATCGCCTCTCTGGGCAGCAGCAAGCTGCTGTGTCGGCTCGTTATTCTCACCAAAACCCACCGTAAGGTGATTCTGGAAGAAACTCCTCGATCCCTCTGTTCCTCGATCCCATTATGGAACCTCTTCTGCAATCCTTTTATGACGTGAGACCCAAATTAAACTGCAAAGTTTAAAGACTTTATAGCTTAGTCCTGGGGCAGTTGAAGAGGACTAGTGTGTTCCGTGTGCCAGCTCTGTTCCTGGGGCGATGATCTCTTTGGTTGCTGGTGAAGTAGCAGGGACTGGGTTGAAACCTGCTAATGTACAAACCCTGTAAAATAATTTAGGCTACTCATCTGCGGTCTGTTATCAGTTTGGATTTTCTGTGGCCTTTATTTCGAGGAACACTTGAGGATACAGTCATTCTCCTTGCTGGTTTGTACTACAGTGGTTCCCAGAGGCCGTTCTGCTGTGGGTGCAAGGCGAGGCGTGCCGAATTACGGAGGAGGACTGTCCTATCCCACAGATGTTGGTTATAACCTAAGTAGACAGAAGTAAAATGTAAGGGGGAAAGGGAAATACTGAGAAACGTGGAAACTTGCTTATGTGATAGAACTCATGTCTCCAGAAATTGAGTAGTGACGTGCGGTAAAATAGTTCATGCTGTCCTTTGCTGTCTCATATTGTTTGCCTGTGCACTGCTTGATGTAGTTAGTAATTCTACCAGAATCAAGTTCTTAATCTCACTTGTGTAATTTTTGTTTCCTTCAAATGTATTTAAGTGAATGTCATGTGGCAAAGCTCAGTCTCTACTTCAGTCTTGATTATTTTTCATTAACTGATAAGGTAAGGTCTGGGAAAACTATAAAGGAGCCATTAAAGGTATAAGAGAGATTTTTATTTTTTTTTTATTGCTTTCACATATAGTACTCCAGTTTCTGCAGGTTTGACACCTAAATTGCAAAATGTGTGGCAAAGATGAAATGATACCTAATGAGTGTCTCCTCGGGGTTTAAACAGCCCCTGCGGATGATGCCTTCTTACCTTGGAACTAAAATACTTTCAGCTTGTGGTTGATTGGCAATACATGTTTTTTTCAACAAGTATGAAGTTCTGCATTTAAGTAAAGATAAATCCAGTTCATCCATGGAGGATGAATAAACCGGGATCAAATTAATCCTCAGATCTAACGAGGCTTTGTGAGATGTAAGCTGACCCTCCTCTGACCGAGAACTGAATGAGATAACCTCTTCCTCCTGTTCCTTCCGACAGCCTGCTGACCAAACAGGGCTCGATCCGTCATACTTTGGGTTTCAAAGGCCATGCGTGTTCTGCTGGACATATATATGTGTTATTACCCTGGAGGAAAGACCTAATGGAGATAAATCTTGAGCTGGTTTAAGTCGGACGTGGGAAAATTCAGCTTAACAAGGGAAATTTCTACATGGTGCTAAATTGGTTTAAGCGTAGTTTAAATCTGTATCAAGCTTGTAGCTATTAGGACTTGGAGTAGGTTTCTTTGGCTGCCTTGCACCTAACAAATGTGGCAAGTTTCCTGCACGGCTGATTACGTTTAGGATCACGTTGAAAAGCTTCATGAACATAGTGCAAACTGCAGGAGCTTCAGCAAGTCAA
>NW_009707014.1:0-207 GCF_000703405.1 Apaloderma vittatum | reverse complement strand
CCCGGGAGCTCCCCACAGGTACCGTGTAACATGTTTTGACTGTTTGACATGTAACTGTTAATTTTTAGAGCTAAAACCCGATGTTCTGTGTTGTGCGTGGGTGTGCTGCCGTGTACTTAACACTAGAATAAGACGTGCAAAATTAAGACCGAGGCCTCGGTGAAGACCTCCCCCCTAAAACCCTGTAGAATTTAAAAGAGACTTACA
>NW_009707013.1:398-1276 GCF_000703405.1 Apaloderma vittatum | reverse complement strand
TTAACAAATACCATATGTCTTCTATCACAGTGCTCAGGTTGGTCACATTTCTAGACGAGGAGTTGCGAGTTCCTAAAGCAAGTTGGACAGTGATAATTCCCAGCCTGCATCCAAGTCGGTAACACACTTTGTGTTGGAACTAGATGATCTTTAAGGTCCCTTCCAACCCCGATAATTCTATGATATTATGATTCGATGTTAATAATGAGAAATATATTGTCTATCAGGGCCTGATGGAAATTTGCTACCTAAAAGCCTTCTAACAAGCAGCAGCAATGAACTATGTAACAGTTGCGTTGTGAGATGGGTCCGTACACACATTGTGACACTTTGAGCGAGACTTATCTCTGAGAATGGAATGCAAGACTACTGTGAGATAAACAGGCACAGGGTGCTTCAAGATTGTAGACGTGCTTGTCAGCAAGAACAAGGGAATATAGGCTATGGTTCACCAAAAAAACATGATAATGAGGAGGAGGACTACAGGCCTTCCTCCAGAACACCCCGGCCCACAACCATCAGGCGGCACTGAGCATGCGACAAAAGGAGGAGGTCCAGCACGCTTATCTTAGAACTAGCCCAGCCTACCCCCATGAATATGTATGGTTTTGTGTAATAAATATTTGTCTGCTTGTAGAAATGGTGTGCAAGCTTTGAAGACAGATCACCTTGCACCCGGTGCTGAACAAACATACCTGCTTTATAACTCTCTGTGAGTTGTAGAGTTTGTTTCCGTGTATCAATCTGGCACCCCAGGTGGAACGATCTCTATCCAACTGCAGGACTGGCTGTGAGCAGGACGTCCTAAGCGCGCCCCGAGATTTCTCGGAGGACCTCCCTCGCTCGCCCGATCGCTGCAGGGGCAGACAAGGGCCACC
>NW_009707013.1:0-285 GCF_000703405.1 Apaloderma vittatum | reverse complement strand
GGCCTGTGTAAGTTCTGCGCCCTGGCCACCGGGAACTTCGGTTCTCCTGGCCACAGTGGCGGCAGTGGTGTGTGTTGCACCCATTGTTGTCATCTGCTCTAAAAATCTGGTACCACGTGTTTTGTGTTAACGCTCAAGTGCGATATTGGTATTTTACATGATTGTTTAAGATGTCTGAAAGTCAGTGTAAAAGCGCTGGGTGAGTGTGCGAGTGAGTGAGACGCAGCCTGACTGCGAAGCGAGGGTGGAGTTCCGACCCGTGGTTCCATTATCCTGCGAGGGGTG
>NW_009707012.1:13319-13708 GCF_000703405.1 Apaloderma vittatum | reverse complement strand
ACCCTGCTCTGGCAGGGGGTTGCACTGGATGCCATTGGCCTTCTTGTCCAGAACGGCACATTGCTGGCTCACGGTCACCCTGCTGTCCGCCAGGACCCCCAAGTCCCTCTCTGCTATGCTGCAGAGCTGTGGGGGGACACTGAGCATTTTTTTTCCTGCCCGTTGCCCCCAGCAGGGTACCTAACCGCTCCCAGTGCCCGGCCCTTGAGCTCCCAACTCACTCGTCCTCCATGGAACACAGACCTTCTGCTGCCCCGTCCTCACATCCCTCCTAGACACAGGCCTGGGCTCCCCCACATCATTGCTGTGCTCCTTAGACGTGGCCTTTGGGGTCCCAAACCATGTCCCTGCAAGGCTCTGCCCTTCCTGCAGCGGTGGCCCCACAGCGG
>NW_009707012.1:10190-13306 GCF_000703405.1 Apaloderma vittatum | reverse complement strand
ACCTGTCACCATGGCTGCCCACCCTGTGGCCCCGCAGTGGTTCCTGTGGGACCTCCCAACCCTTCCATCTCTATCGCATCTCCAGGGGGTGGCATCAAACCCTCTCGTGCCCCTCTTTGGCACCTGCCATAATCCCCGGGGCTGCAATCCTTGGCCAGCACGTGCCTGTCCCAGCCTTCCCCATGTCCTTGTCACATGGGGAAGGAGCCACTGCGGGCACTGCTGGTGGGACATCTTCCCAAAGGGTCGAAAGGACAACTTCCCAAAGGGCTGGAGGCACGTGCCACGCTGGGGGGACATCAGCACCTGCCAGCAGCTGCCAAAGCATCCCTGCTGCGAAGCTTGACTCAACCTCACAGATGTTTCCTGCCTCTGGGGCAATAAATGGTGAAACCAGGACATTTCAACACAGAGATGGCCCAGCTCTGCACCGTGCCATTCAGAGCATTTCCTCCGCTTCCCGGTGGAGGTCAGCTCTTAAGCGGAGCAAATGTCCTCTGGGTTTGGATACGCCGGAAAGCCGCAGCTTCTCCCCAGCGCTGTCCCACCAGGCTGCACTGGGCCGTGCTGGTTTAGCCGTGCCTCCACCTGCTGCAGGTCCTGTGGGGCTCTGAAAACCAGACCCGTCCTCACGGCATTTTTTTTCTGTCCCTCGCATCATGGAGTCACTCCCCAACCCCAGGGTCTCTTCTGGACGGGACTATCTTGTGGGCAGCGGAGCTTGGTGGGCTTCAAGCTTCCAGGCAGCAGCAGAGTCCAAGCTAGAGGTGCACCAAGAGCTGCTCCTCCTCCTCTTTCTCCTCCTCCTCGTGCTGTTTCGTGGTCAGGCTATGGTGACTTCCTGGCATTGCACACAGCTTCTCAACAGCCTCAGAAGGGGAAAGCTGCTGGTTTCAGGGAAGTGAGACTTCAGAGAGGTTCCGCTTGCACAAATCCTTCTGTCTGGATGCCTCCAGAGGTCTTTAGAAAGGGGTGAGAGCACAGGAAAGTGTCCACTGATGGAAAATGGTGAGTAAGAACAGCACCTGGGCTGTGCTGGACCTGGGGATGGGGCACAGGGAGCGGAGTCGTGTGTTCTGCGTGGGAAGGCTTTGGAGGTGTCCTTGCGAAAGGCTGGATCCTGCCAAGTCCCTCACTCCTCCTGGAAGACAAAGTCCTCCTGTACCTCAAAGTACAGGAGCTTCAAAGGTGTCCAACCAGTTCCTGGGCCCAGTGCGAGATCTGCTGGGTGATGTGGGGCTGGATATAAACACCTGGGAAAGAAGAGGAGGCCACACTCTGCCGCTGAGGTCGGGAGAGCACCCACTGGTGACAAATTTATGGAAAAACCTGAGGGCTCTGCGCAAGTCCCAGCTCATGGAACAGCTCCAGAATCAATGGTTACAAACCTCAGAATCATTCAGGTGCCAAAAATCCCAGAGGCATGTTTGGGAATCTGGAAAAAAATTGCTTTTTTTTCACTGGTTTGGGTGAAAGGCCCACTGCCTGGTGCACAGAGAACAGCGATTTTGCTCTGCTTTACCCCAGGCTACACTCAGAGAGCTGCATTTGCAACGTTTACCAGGGAAGTTGGGGTGACTGCCTGGAAACGTGAGGGAAACTTGCACTTATTTATATATATATAGATAGATACTGTAAATATATCTGCGCTATTTAGGTATATATACATTTGAGCACTTATGTCTGAAAATACTGCGCTAACGTCTTTGCATATAGCCCTTCTGTTGTGAAAGAAAAAAAATTACGCAAGCACAAAACTAAACTGAAACCCCAGAGGGAGAAGAACTTTAAAATCAAAGCCTATGCCTTGCTGGAGCCACCAGCTCCAGGGACACAGGGGTCTGGGGACAGCAGGGTGGGAGAAAGATGGGGGAGTAAGATGATCCCTCCTCTCCCATAAAGTCCACCTGAGAAGGTTAGGGAAAACCTAACTGTGTCCCACCTGAGCTTTGTGCCGTGCCTTGAGCCCAGCAGCTTTTTCAAGAAGCCATTCGGCCTCCTCCTGGCAGCCTCTCTCTGGAGGCTTCAGAAGGAGCTTTGTGGTCATTCCGGGGGCTGGCGTGACCCCATTCATATTTGCGAGGTGCGAGCAGCACAGGAAACGCTGGTCAGAAAAGTAGAGCACATCTGCTGCCTCTCGGGTTTTGTTTGCACGCAGGCTTTGGCAGGATGAGTTTCCTCCAGGGAGGGATGCTCATGGCTCTGCGGCCTCCCCTGCCAGCTCCTGTGTGGCTGCCCGGGCTTGACTGTGGACTCCAGGAGCAGGGCAAGGCAGGTTGCTCCCCGCTGAGGCCTGGGCAATCTCTAGATCTCAAATTCGGCCCTCAGGAGCTTTGCTGCTGGTAGGGTATAATCCCCCACCCAGTCTCTGTTCTGATGGTCCCTGGTAGGGGACAAAGGGCAGATCTGGCCAAAAGACTCCATGAAACACCTCCTGGATACCCTCATGGTTCCTGATCTGGTGCAACCTGGTGTTGCTTTCTCAGACACCTTCCAGGACCACTTTGAGCCAAGAGCACAGTTCACAGAGGAGGCTTAGTGCCAGCCCCTGCTGAAGAAATACTGCGTTCCTGGGGGGGCTTTCACTCGTGTGCCTCCACGGTGTTTTAACTGGAGCTTTTCTTGATGGTCGCAGACACATCTGGAGGGGAAAGAGGCCGTCGTGAGGCACCTACGGGCAAAGCTCCAAGGGAACAGGAGAGACCCCCCCGAAGCAGGCAGCTGGCTGGGGCCTCGCTCCGCAGCATCCCCGGCAGCAGAGCCCGGACAGAGCCCCCCACCGGGCTGGCCTCCAGACGCCCCCCACACCAGGAAGGTGGACTTCAGGAGGGCTTCTCCATCTCGCGGTAGAGGTTGGAGCGTGGGACAGCATTTGCCTCCTCAGCCCCTCTGTGAGACCCCGGCATGGCTGGTGCAACTGAAAAAGGGGACTGCTCAAGAAACCAGCTTCCAACGAGCTCCTGCAAAGCCAGGAGGAGGAGGCGAGGTGTTGAACAAGGAGACGGCAGCCAACGCCGATCCTTCCCAGAGGAACTCAGGCCAGAGGACGTGGCCACTTGCCAAAGATAAGCGGTCTCCAGCGGTTCCTGCCAAAGGCACGGCTGGGGCCGGCACCT
>NW_009707012.1:8919-10166 GCF_000703405.1 Apaloderma vittatum | reverse complement strand
AGGACGCCCAACTCTGCCTTGTAAGAAGCCTTTGCCACAGGTCAAGGTGCTGGGAGTGAGGCCAGCCAAGCCCAGGCGCCCTCCGGTCGTGGATCTGGAGAAGTTCAAAGCAGCTGCACGTCCTGGGACGCTGGTCCGTCCTGCCACGGAGCCACCACGCAGTGCTCAGCTGGGTATGTCCAGGCACTGGCAAGTCCCCCAGAGAAGGATGCCACTTGTTCAGGAAGGAAAATCTGCCCAGAACTGATATATATTAAAGCTCTTTAGTGAGCTCCCCAATGAGCCTCTGGGAGAAAAGAAAACACCCAGATGGGCCACAGAGTAAAAACTCCTCACTGGATCCAGATGTTTTATCTGACTGGATCCAGTCAGCTCCATCTCCCTGCATCCCTCTGCACTCAGTCTAGCCCAGCGCACCTCTGCCCTCACGGTGGGTGACACAGTTGAGGATAAAATGTGAGATAGTCCCTGTCTTCTCCCTCCCGGTCCTCTTTTTACCACAGGTTACCTTAAACCAGGCCACATTGCATCAGCCCCGGCACGGTTCCCACCGCGGGACGCTCCGAACATGATGGGGTAAGGACTGCGGCAGCGCTTTTATTCTAGGTGGCTTCCAGGCTGTCCCCACTTGGTGGGAAGGGCACAAGAGAGAGCAGCAAGGGTTCTCCTGCCCGCTCCCGGTGTGAGAGTGCACCTTAGCGGGCAGCTCCCGTGGTGCAAAGCTCCATCCCTCATGGGCTGCGTTATTGTCGCACTCCACCGCCCACCTCCTGCACCCCAGGCTGCTGCCCCACGGCTCAGAGCTGCCATGCCGCTCTGCCCCACATCCTGCCCTTGGTCCTCCAGCGCCATCACTGCAGTTCCTCATCGCAGGGATGGAGATGAGATATACGACGATGTAGAATCCGTTGGGCCGCCCAGGAGAGGCCAAGGCTTTCTGCTGCCCGCTGTGTCCCGGCCAACAGAGTACCCACGCCCCAGAGGAGGTGGGTCCAGGAGGGGCTGGGATGCTGGTTGGGATGGGCGCTGCAGCTCACAGAGCTTGAACCCCTGACGAGCCTTGGGCAGCAGCGGAGCACGCACTGAGCCCACTGCCTTCCCGCACGGAGGAGCAGTGGGTTTCTCTGCTGCCTGGTAAATGGACGTGGGAAACTCCAATTGCCCCCTCCCCGTGCTCAGGGGCCAAACTCAGGGTTTGGAGGAGAAAGCTCCTGCTGCTGTTTGTCTTTCCGCCTGTCTCACCAGGT
>NW_009707012.1:7167-8864 GCF_000703405.1 Apaloderma vittatum | reverse complement strand
GGTCGAGCCTCTGACAGGGTTACCTTGCTGGCAGCTGCACAGAGGTAACAGGGGTTTTTACTATTTCTAAGGGTCCCAAACTGGCCAGGGCCCTTGCTGCTTTGACAAAGCTGGTGGTTTAATGGCCCCTGCTGGGCACGTGATAGAAATGTCCGCAGTGAAGAGCACAAGCGGAAGATTTACCCTGGCCCGAGAGCCCCAGTGGCCCCAGAGCTGGTGCTGGGAAATGAGACGGGGCAGGAGCCAGCGGAAAGAAGGGGAAGGGAGGGAGCAGAACGCGGGGTCACCAGAGCTTTCAATGACTCTGCAGAGAGACCCAGGTCTCCCAGAACTCAAAGCCAATGACACTGAAGGAATGCAAGAAGGAAGACAAGGCAGACAGGGAGTTTCAGAAGAAATTCAAGGTAAGCAGCAACAAGCAGTTATTTATCCCGCTAAGCTCCCCTTCACCTCCTGGGAAAGGTGCAACAGGATGGCAGACAGGAGCTGTGCTCCACAGAGACCATCCGATACACACCCGCGTTGTTCCCCACTGAAACGTTCCCAGATGAGACCAGTCCCATAGAGAGGGATCTGCTTTTTCCCGAGGAGGGAGAGAGGTCAGCGCTGCCTGGTTTGTGCTTCCCGGGGGCAGCTGCCAAGCTGCAGCACTGCTATTTGTGTTTCAGTTTGAAGGAAGTATCAAGGTCCTGACTCAAATGATGGTTGACCCTGCAGTGATTGAGAAGAAGGGGAGAGGGAAAAACCTGCCGCTGAGACGAGGAGAAATTCTCGATGTCATTCAATTTACAGATGAGGAGCTAATCCTCTGCCGAAACAGCAAGAGGAAGTGTAAGTCTGTGGGAGCTGAGGCTTTGCCTGCAGCGGCAATCACAGCGCACGAAGTTTTAGGCACGAGTTTCTTCATGCGCACACACCCCAGGAGGCAGCAGGAGACATCCCCTTGCATTGGCCAGACCTGACATGTACCCCAGGTGGCAAATGTTCCCACTTCTCTGCACAAACATCCAGCTCTTTCAGTCGGCACCAGCACTTCTGCTGTTAGCTGGGCTTGACATCACCCTCTGCTAAAAACCCTCACAGCTGCTGGAGCCTCTCGAACAGCACATCAGGCTTTGCTGCGGGCACGGCCTCACGAGCCATGTTTTGTACCAAAGGACGCTCCAACGAGCATCAAGTGGGCTGAGGGACGGGGACCAGCCACCCAGCTTGGCAGGCTCCTTTCCTGCTTTGCCCTGAGCCGGTTCCTCCCAAGGGTCCAGCTTGGCTTCCCAGAGCCAGGCTCCTCCTTGCCCCCAGCTCTCCCTGGGAAAGTGGCGTGTTGCAGGAGCAGGTGCTGGGGTGAGACCCTGCTGGTGCCACAGCTCCCACCACAACCTGACACACTTTCTCTGGCTCTGTTGCAGATGGCTACGTGCCCCGGGCTGTGATGCTACACCTGTGAGTAACTCTTCCCTCCCCACTCCATGAGCTGTAGCAATTGGCCAGCGAGGGCGCAGCTCCAAGCCAGCCTTGGCCGTTGAGTTGCCAACTCAAAGCCATCCAACCCAGGCAGTGGCCACAAGCATAACACGGGCTGCTTATCCTTGGGGTGGAATCTGCCATTTCTGGAACTGGGAGCAACTTCCTGGGGTGCTGTGAGTGCTCCCTAAGCTGTGGTCCCTGCCCAGGTGCTGCTGGTGGCACGGAGGGACGGG
>NW_009707012.1:5125-7136 GCF_000703405.1 Apaloderma vittatum | reverse complement strand
TCCCCTCGGTGCAGCCAACCCCGCAGCTCCCAGCAGCCTGGGACGGGGCCAGAAAGAGGCCAGAAAGAGGGGCCAGAGCCGTGCTCACCCCACGCCAGAGGGGAGCACGAGGAGGGGAGGAGGTGAACCAAACTGCCTGCTGGACACCAGAGTCCACACAGATGTCGGGAGAGATGGGACAGACACAGCAGCAGGGCTGGCTCTTGCCTTGGCGTTGGGAGCCGGTGGGGACATGGGAGACCAGGCAGCTCACGGCACCCCGTCTTTTTCACCACAGGGACACTGACATTTATGATGACGTTGAGATTTACGGTAGGTGCAGGTGGAACTGCTGCTGTAGCCCCTTTGCCAAGCGCGGGGCGCTGCTCCCTGGCACGGGTGGGCAGCAGCGATCCCCACGCCGGCACCACAGCCTCCTCTCCTGCCTCCTTCCGTTTCCCACCTTCCCTCTCTGTGATTCCTCTCCCTCTCTCTGGGACATCCCTTCCTTTACTCTCTGTTCCACACAGGTCCTTGCGTTCCTCCATTCCTGATTATTTTGATTTCCCCGTGCCCTTTCCCTTCTCAGCTTGCTCCCTCCACTTGCTGCCAGCCCTAGGGACCCCCCAATATCCTTTGAGGTGTCCCTGATCGCCCAGAAAACTTGGGGTGCCCTTTCCCAAGCAGTTGCTCACTCCTGCTGTGCAAACTCCAATCCCCTGGCTCGCACACAGAGCTGAACAGAGACAACTGGATTTTAGCTGTGCCCATGAGGAAATATTTTATCTAATTCTGCCTGACAGGTTGAGTGATCCGCGCTAAGGCCAAAGGCACAAGACAGCACCAACAGAGACCTCCCCAAGGGCCGAAAGATGAAAAGCACTATACGCTACGTTCCTGCTTTGGAAGGAGCTCTGCTTCCTCTGAGATAACCTGCAAAACAGCGAGGTGCTCCCTGCCGAGGCAGCGGTGAGGCTGTCCAGCATCCTGCGGGGCCACGAGGATCCCGTCCTGCAAAGACACCCTCAAGCCAAGTTTTCTCTGTGGCTTTGTTTGGTCTGTGTAAAATGTGGCAATGGTTTAAGAGGGTTTCATGGTCTTATTGTGGGCCAGGGGGGTTAAAATCTAGGGCAGAGAGGTTTTAATTTGGAGAGGTTTTAGCAGTTCCCCATTCCCCGAGCATCCTCAGCCTGTAATCCCTAAACCCACCCGCTCCATCCTTCAGCTGCCTTCAGCAGTGCTCTCCTGCCCCAGTGAGAGCCCTGGCCTGGGCCAGAGCCAAACCGGACATAGAAATACTCTAAAACATCGTGGGCAGCAGCAGCGACTGACCAGGGTCCCAGCAGCACCCCGTGGCCTTGCGGCAGCTCCCCTGCAGAGCTGGTGGCGGGGTCGGAGCTGTTGGGGTGGGTGTTCCCACAAGTACTTGGGCTGACAGTCTGTGCAGATCACCATGGGAAATTCTTGGATTAACTGGGAAACAGCCTTCCTCTGCGAGCTTCACCCTCACCAAGCCCTCACAGGAGCGGGTAGGAAGGTGGGAGAACAGACCCCGTGGCAGCCTCCAGAGGCAGGACCCAGGTCCTTTTGGGTCAGGACCCGTGCTGAGCGTTCCGGGGCAGAGCCCAGCTCTCAGCCTGCATCTCGGCGAGCGGAGGGTTAACCTGGGAGGGTTCGGCGGGATGCCAAGCCCGGATTAACCAGTTGAAGACGTCACTTTCCATTATGGGAAAGGCTCCCAAATAGCCCTGAAGCTTTTGGTGGCAGAGATCAGCTGCCAGCGAAGGGCAGGGCTCCATCGCGAGGTGCCCGAGGCGATGAGCGCGGCCGGGGGCCGCTGGAGCGCGGCCGGCAGCCGCTCCAAGGGGCATCGTCTTGGCAGCTGAGGAGACCATGTGGGAGCGAGTCAGGAGAGCTTTGCTGAACTCGCTGTCCACAACCTTCCTGCGCGTCTGGAAGTGGGTACGGGCTTTCTGGTGTAAAAATGGCCTCCTGACCCTATCGATGCTGTCGGTTGCCACCGGGTGCCTCC
>NW_009707012.1:4757-5065 GCF_000703405.1 Apaloderma vittatum | reverse complement strand
GATGGGAGCAAGGGGGGTGGAGTGGGGCCGTCAAGGCGACCAGCCCCAGAGCCGGCAAGACATCGCCGTCACGGGCACAGCCCTAAAAGCAAAGGCTCCTGCTCAAGAAAACCACCTCTCAAGGCAGGTTTCTCCCCACAGCTTTTTGCCAAAGCTGCAGGACAAATCCTGCCTCCTTCCGCTGGGAGTCAGGGGCTCCGGAATGAACCCTGTGGGGCTGCAGGACCCTGCAGGTGGGACGGGGGCAGGAAAGGGGGGAAGGGACGCTCGGCTGCCGGGGGGTCAGCAAAGGGCCCCCCGCAAAAGAA
>NW_009707012.1:0-4365 GCF_000703405.1 Apaloderma vittatum | reverse complement strand
CCCAGGAGGATTTAACAAAGTCTTGTCACTTCAATTACACCTCCGGCATCAACACCCGCCGCGAGGATCATCTTGTTACTTAATGCAACCTCCCTGTGCCCTGGTGCAGCCACCCACACCGGGCTTGAGGCTGGCAGAGCCCAGGGGCTCCTGTCCCTTGTCCTGCCATGCAATGAGTTTGTCCATCCTCCTCCCCCCCCCTGTTGCCACAGCCCTGCATGAGGTCCCGGGCAGCCACTTCTCCGCGTTAGAACCTTTCGTTTCCAAAATCTACGCCACAGAGGAGGGGCTGGGGAAGCAGCTGGTCCCTGCTTTCCTCCCCGTGATGGGAAAGTCCCACAAAAGAGTCGCTGGTCAAATCCGCTGTCACCCCTTGTGTCCGTGTGGACCCATCACGGCTCTGCCCTGCGCGAGGTGCCCGGGTCACGCGGGTGGTGACAGCAGGGACCGCAGTGTGTGCAGAGCTTTTGTTTTAATAGCCTGCATCCCTCAAAGCCTGGTGGGGTTGGTTACTTTGGAGTAATGAAAAACACCTGCTGGGGTTGGGGCCATCTCACACCTGTCCCTGACACCTCTACAGCAGCACAGGGAAAGGCTGGGGGGCAGAAGGAGAGGGAGGGAAGGTAGCTGGGTGGGTGGTGGATGGAGGGAGGCCGGCCAGGTACCTGCTGGTCTGGGGTTTGGGGGTTTCTGTCCAGGCAGCCCTTCCCCACGCCCATGGGAGGAGTGTGGCAGGTGGACAGATGCCATGGGGTGGAAATCTCCCGCGGAGCACTGCGAGGCTGCACCACAGATGGGCCAGACACCCAGGCTCTCCCTGAGCTTGGCTTTGCCATTTGCAGCCACAGGGTATTTTCACCTTTTGCTGCTGTCCCCAACACCTTTTGGGCACTTTTGCAGGTGCAGTCGAGCCTCTGCTCCCCAATAACAAGTGCAACGATGTTGAGGAGGAGCCAGCGGTGGGGCCATGGTGACCATTCCCTGGAGTGTGATAGACCCAAGGGTGCTGTCGGGACAGGACCAGCCCCACATGCCCCTCTCCACATCACAGCCCGGTTTCCTACATATCCCCAGTACTTCCCCCCCAGTACAGCTCCCGGTAAGTCACAGCCACAGAAACAGCGTTTCCGAGGGGCTCAAGGCACGGCTGCCGGCTGGAGAACAAGCTCAGAGCTGGGGATGGTTGGGAAAAAGGCGAATTTGTCAGGTTTGGGCCCTTACCTCGTGATCAGCACCCACTTTCCAAGCTCTCACCTGACACAACGGCTCTGCTCCATGTGCAGGAGAAGCAGTACTTTTCCTTTCCTGGAGAGCTCCTCATGAGGATGTTGAAGATGCTGATCCTGCCCTTGATCACCTCCAGGTAAGACAGCACCTCCTGCTTCTAAAGCCCCATATCTCCAGCAGGTTGAGATCCCCCCGTGATCCCCCATTGAAGAGATCACCCCCAAACCGCCTGGGGTGAGAACAACCCCAGCGCCAAGCAGCCAGCAACCAACAGCATCCCCTGGCTTAGAGTCCACCAAATCCCAGGATTTCCAGCCACTGTCTGGCACAAATCCTCCCCTGGATTTGGTAAACCCCTGTACCAGGTCACACACCTGCACTGCCTGGGATATTTCCCTTCTTTTTGGGCCCAGGACCATCCGTGGGTGGTTAATGATGGGCAGCTGTTACAATTCAAAGCAGATTTCCTTATTTAGAGGGTTCTGAGAAAGTTCAGGTAGAAACCACAAGCACACCTCAATGTTGTGTCTTTGTTGGCAAATCCCACTTTTAGCAGCCTGTCCAGACCTAGAAATAGGAAATAGAGCTGAGAGCGCCACACTCAGGTGTCAGCAAGTCTTGAAAAGCTGACGTGGATTTACGTATTTCAGACACTTGCTGGCACCTGCTCACTAGAAGTACCCAATCAGCATTTCGTTCCCTTGGGGATGGGTCCCTTCTCTACTGTTTTTCGCTTGGTTTGCTGTCCTGCTTGCCTTGGGTTGCTTTTTGGGAGCAGCGTGGTCTCCATCGTGGTTGCGTTTGGCTGTTTCAGGACCAGCCCTTGCAGAGCTGCACTTGCCTTCCACCTCCAGTATTTCCTACCCCCTTCCCAGACGGGCGGCCGGGGTTTTCCTTCGCCCTTGGGGTGCTCTCAGCACTCCCAGCCGGGTCGTCCCACCCGACCATTCTCCTGCTTGTGGGTGCAAGTTCAGCCCAGGGCTCCCAGGCTTCTTCTTGCACGTTGAATCAAGCCAGGCTTTTTCCTTATTTAATTACTGATCATGAAGTGGTGTCTCCCCTCTATCCACCACAGGGGACCAGGGGTGCTCTGGGGGTGGATTTGTTGGGGGTCAGCTCTGGAAACCTCACGCTGGAGAGTGTCACCCACCTCGGCGTTGCTTCTGTGAACTTCTTAGTTGCTTTTGAACTTCTTAGGGCCTCTCTCCTCCTGGTCAAGTGGCTGCTGGAGGGGATCTGCGGGCTGGCCACCACCTCAACCACGCATCCCTGGGTGTCCCCAAGGATGGCGTTAACCCTTGCAGCCTCTGTCTCCAGCAGGTCTCACCCAGGGGTCAGGTCACTGCTGAGCCCGACGGACCAGCTTGGCCAGAGGCCCCGGGGAGGCTGGAGCAGCAGAAACCAGCGGCCAGGAGCCAGGGGTGGGGGTGTGTGCCCACGGGGCACAGCGCAGCCCCCAACGCTCCCATTTGCCCCAAGTGCCAGCACGGCTGCCGGCCAGCTCTCCCTGCTAGTGCAGCCAGTAATACCCTCTCTATTTTTAGCATTTTTTTTTAAAAGTAGCTTATAGGTTACTTCTTAGGCAAGCTTATGTGTACGTGAAGTCTGAGCCAGCAGCTCTCTCCTTGGGGCAGCCGAGTACGTCCCCACCAGGGTTTTATAAACCTTGCTAACACCGTTCTTCGCTGTTCACGGTGACATGTGCAGCAGCACAGGGCATCAGAGATTTAAGAGAAGAGCATCACACGTGAAAAAGAGCAGTGTTAGTTATTCACATCAAACTGTGCTCAGAATATTTATTTCTTGTCCCCTGGAGAAAACAGAAGCCATGGCCAGACCTCAAGGAGGGACTCACAGAGGTATCTCTTACCCTTTGCAGCTCAGCATGGGTTGCCACAAGCCTGTCCTGGGCCTGAGATCGTAAAGGTCCAGGCATACAAATGTGCAAGAGTTCAGTCACGCCCTTAAAAAAAATATGTCTGGAAACTTCTTCTCCCTTGGCGATTTTGCCCAAGATGCACCTTGTGCGGTTTTGTGACCACAATCTCTTCTGCTGCAGCCTCATGTCTGGGCTGGCCACCATGGACTCCAAGGCCTGCGGGAAGATGGGGGTGATCACCATCACCTACTACCTCTGGACAACCTTCATGGCAGTGACCGTGGGGATTATCCTCGTGGTCAGCATCCACCCTGGCGCAGCTGCCCAGAAGGACAACTACTCCGTGGGGAAAGTGGTGCTGAGCTCCGCCGACGCGTTGCTGGATTTGATCAGGTAGGATTTCAGGAGGACCCAGGGCTATGGAGCCGTCTCACGGAACCACGTGCCCAGGAGGCACTGGGGGAAACGTCGGCCACGTTGACCAGGCACCGGTACCTCCAAGCCCAGCAACGTGGGGTTCATTTCTCCCCACTCCTGTCCCCGTGGCCACCCTGCCGCCCCCACTGCTCTCCTCCAGCAGCACAGAGGGGGCAGCAGACACCGGGCAGATTTAAACTCCCTGCAGAGCTCACGGTTCAACCCCTGCAGCCTCAGCCCTGCAGCTCCTTGGGCTTTGCAAGGAGCAGGAGGTGCATTAAAAGGCTGGATTAAAGCCACCGACAAGGGTTAACTGGGGAGGCGGTGCAGCGCGGACCCCAGGGCTGGGGGAGAATCTCCATTTCTGGAGGCGTTTGCTCGACAGGACAAGGATGTTCTAAGCATCCTGCTCCGAGCAGGGGGCTGGAGGTGGCAGATGTCCATCCCCACCTCTGGCCGAGCCCAGTCTCTGCATGGTTCACAGTCCTGTTCTTTGCAGATCTTCCAGCCTGTCTTCCCCCTCAGCTGGCTCAGAGGACGTGAGGCGGCTGCCAGCTGTCATGTTCTACCTCTTGGCCTCGCGCTCGCCAGAGGCGCTGCCCAGATTGTTCCTCGTGTCCTCACGATGCACTTTAACCCCCGTGCAATTGCTCTCTTACAGAAACATGTTTCCTTCTAACCTGGTCGAAGCTTCATTCCAGCAGGTGAGTTCACCAGGCTCCACACCACAGGGACCGGGATGGTGCTGGGGGGACGCAGACGCCCTCACCCAGGCGGGCTGGGCGGCAAGAGCAGCGTGACTGCTCTTCTCTCAGAACCCGCTCTTAAACGGTGGCTTCCCC
>NW_009707011.1:6288-6760 GCF_000703405.1 Apaloderma vittatum | reverse complement strand
GCGCCGCCTGGAGCGAATCACCGACTTTTAGTTTTTAGTGATACTTGTGCAAGAAAATGGGTTTCTTAGCCCCCGCCCTGGGCAAACGCTGCCATCGCTTTCCTAGCAGTGCCGCGGGGCCTGTACGCATCTCCTGCGAGCCTTGTCCAGCACCTTGGGCACCCTGTAAAGTTCTTAAAATGTCACCCTTGCCTGGGTGTTTTCCCAAAAATGAGGCACTGGCGCATTGCTTTGCCCCCTGCGTGTCCCGGCAGAGCATTGCGGTGACCCCCAGCCCGGCTTTTCTCCCCACCACTTCATCATCACCTCCATGGGCCTCGGACCCCTCGGTCTGCAAAAAAAAAGGCCTCCTCCTGGTCCTGGGTGCCGCGTGAGCTCGAGGCAGCGCTCGCCACTCCATGGGCATCCCCTTCTCCCGTGAGAAAGGCGGGGGGGCTGTTGATGCTGTGGTGTAGGTGGGGTATGTGGAGGC
>NW_009707011.1:5483-5803 GCF_000703405.1 Apaloderma vittatum | reverse complement strand
TAGGCATAGTGCTGAGACGTATGGTGTAGCTGAGAACTTGTGCTAGGTTAGTGATTTGGCTCAATGATCTTAAAGGTATTTTACAATCTGGGCGGTTCTGTGATGATGCCGGGCGGGGGTTTGCTTTCACCTCCTTCTGCTTATGGCCGCTGGGCAAACAGGAGGATGGCTGTGCCTGTCAGCACACCCTGATGTCCCAGTGGTGGTGGAGTTCTGGGTCTTACTGCCTGGGGCATCGGTCCCCTGGGAGCCCCAGTCTGCAGGGTCTTGGCTGCGGAGGCACAGAGGGGGTCCCCGGACAAGTCTCCCCAGCCAGGGTA
>NW_009707011.1:860-5436 GCF_000703405.1 Apaloderma vittatum | reverse complement strand
GGCTTGGTGACTCCTGAGAAATGCCACCTTATATGCCATTAAGAAGGGCTTGCTTTGAAGCTGGCATGGCCACTTTGCCACATGTGGGTATTATTATTCTTATTGTTGTTGTGCTGCTTTGCCATGTGTGTGGGGTGGTGGTGTTATTATTATTTTCATCATTATTACTATTATTATTACTATTAGCCGGGGCACTGCTATTGCACTGCAGAAGCCCTGAAGTGCATTGAGGTCTTCCAAGACGTGGGCTTCACTTCATGCTGATTGCACCATCCCTGGCAAAACTTAGACCTGTTAATTGTGTCCAGCTTGTTGCGTTTAAATTTATAACAACATGTCGGAGCAGAGGATGATCTCCCGTCCCGCCTCAGTATCTCTGAGCCTGATCTGGGTCAGTTTCTTGACTTCTACTCTTGCTGGTTTTCAGATCCAGGACCTGCACACAGGGAAGGGGCTCCTAGCTGCCCCACGAGCTGCCAGGGGCTTGTATCCACCTCAGTGTGCTGCCCCCAGGCCACAGAGGGTCTGCGTTTGGGCTGGGAGCACCATGAAGGTGCTGCACAGGTGCTCGTGGCAGTCAGTCACCTCAGCTCTGCCATGTGGGCTCTTCAGCAACTCCCTTGAGGTTGCTCTGTGCCTCAGTTTCCCCATGAAGGTGGCTGGAGCATGCAGGGAGGTGGCTGTGGCAGGGAATGGGTGAGGAGGAGCAGCCAGGACAGGATCAGACTTGGGGAGCCCAAGGGTGGCTGGGTGTCAACCCCCTCTGGCCCTGGCTGTCCTCCTCGAAACCCTTCTAAATAATTCAAGTGCTTTCAAGCTTGGCCAGCATTAACCCAGGGGTGGACTCCCCCAAGCTTTATAATTATCTTTTCCTGAGGGGGTGAGGTGCTGCTTGCTGCCAGTGCACCGGTTTTTGGGTCTCACCCCCTGCCAAGCCGTCCCAGTCCTGGGCACGGGTGTGTCGAGTGTGTTGGTGCTCAGCCCTCCCAAACCTGGTGACCCCTGGGGCTGATCCCAAGTTCTTCTAAATGCAGAGGGATACTTTGGGGGATTGTTATCCTGGGTTTATGGCGAGGCACTTGGGCAGGGCTTCGTAGCTCTTTTTGCTAACGAGCAGAGCAGGTTTTAATTGCGCCGGCTGCCTTCTTGCGCACGTGCTGCTTCACCGCCCGCCTTTGCTCGGCAGCACACAGTTACCTTTCGTGCTCGTACCCGTAAAACCCACATGGTTTTATATGCATGTCCTCAAAGGGACTCTGACACCATTCTCCCCTCCCTATTCTCCTGCGGGGTTTTTTTCCCACCTTCTGAATTTTTGGGAAGTGGTGAGAGCACGGGAGCAGGGACAGGGCTGTGCGTGAAGCTGCCTGCTTTTAAACTCCTGCTTCAAATCAAGGAAACTTCCATGTGAAAGGGTCGCCTTTCGTCTTGTTTTGTGTTTGTTGCATTAGTTGTATTTTTTTTTTCCCCCCAAAGGGAGGCTGAGTCTTGCTGGTGACTGGCCATTAAGAAATGCTAATTAGCATCTTGATATTCCCTGTCCGCTAACCTTCACACCTGCTTCATCTTCACTGCTCGGCTTGGCAGCACCCGGACACATTTGAAATGTCATTAACTGGGTTCACACTCCCGTGAGCTGCTAATTTTTTGGGCGCCCCATCCCTCACAGGTTGCAAACTGGTGAGGAGGGCGTTTGTCAGCCTCCTGCCTTCCCGTGGCCCCTTGGGCTCGGCGGAGGTTTACGACGCAGTTAAAAGCGCTCAGAAGGACAGTGGCTTTGACTTCTTCCCTGAAACGCACTAGATGTTCGAAAAGTGAAGTCCTGAAATACCTTTTTGTGTGTCAAATCGACTTGAGGAATAAAAAAGCAGTAGAACTCGTGCTTTCTGGGGACTGGGTACTTCAAGATCTTGAAATACAGGGTGATTTCCCGTGTCCTGGTTTTTTGTGTTTTTTTTTCTCCTTTTCCTCGAGTGTGCTGGAGCTGAAGGAGCTTTTTCTTCCTCCTCAGTTTCCAGCTGAGCTGCCGTGCCCTGAAACGGGGGCAGTGCAGCCCTGCTTCCCGTCGCCTCATGGGAGCCTTGGCGGCAGAGGGTGGGAGAAGGATCTTAACTTCAATGACTTTAATAGATTATCATAAACTCAGGCCTTAATACAAGCTGTCATGATTTCAAATTATCTTACTTTTAAATTAAATAGATTCCTTTTTAAATACAAAATCAATTCCAAGTTTTTAGAGGGGTGAGATTTTTCAAAGGCACCGATGAGTCGGGCATATTTAACTGCTCTTGAATATCTCCCCAAAATATCTAATCAAAATTTATATTTTTTTTGGTTAAATCTCAGCTAAGCTCTTGGCTGTGCTGGGGGATGCTCCAGCCATGACTTCCCTGGGTTAATAACAGGATAGCAGGGGAGGTCGCGGGAACGCGAGACAGACCCACCGTGGGGATGCGGGATGCCACTAATCGGGCTGACGGGCCGCCAGCGTGCCTGCCTGTCCCGGCTACCCTGGCCGCGACGTGGGGAGCCAGCACCAGATGTGCCCCCCGTCGTCTCTCACCCATGTCCTGCGCATCCCCCTGCAGCCGCAAGACTGCGGGAGGTGGTCGCCCCCACCTTCTGCCCTCACCCCAAGCTCCGAAATGGCTCCGGAGGAAGGAAGCAGGAGCCAAGGTGCTGCGGAGCTGCGTTATCCCCCACCTTATTTTATTTTTTTTTCATGTCAAGTGGGAAGAGCATCCCATTGGGTTTTGGTTGAGGGTTCCTTGGCCGCCAACATTGAGGTGCTGGAGCAAGTCCAGAGAAAGGCAGCAAAGCAGGTGAAAAACAAGTCTTGTGGGGAGCAGCTGAGGGAACTGAGGTTTTCCAGCCTAGAGAAGAAGAGACTGAGGGGAGACCTTATTGCTTTCTACAACTCGCTGAGAGGAGATTCTGGTGAGGTGGGGGTTACTCTCTTCTCCCAAGTTGCTAGTGATAGGAAAGAAGGAGAAGGCCTTGAGTTGTGCCAAGGAAGGTTTAGCTGGGATGTTAGGAACAATTTCCTTGCTGAAAGAATGTTGAAGTGTTGGAACAGGCTGCCCAGGGCAGTGGTGGAGTCACCATCCCTGGGGGTGTTAAAAAAATGTTCAAACATGGCACTCCAGGACATGGTCTAGTGGTCATGGTAGTGCTGGGTTGATGTTGGACTCATGATCTTAGAGGTCTTTTCCAACCTTAATGATTCTGTGATTCTGATTTGCTCTCGTCTGTGTGCAAGTAGTGGGTTCCAAAACGGTAACACCCAGGGCAGGTCTTTGGTCCCAGCTCTCCATAGTGGGTCTCGTGGCGTCGCGGTGCTGGTCTCCAGCTCAACTTCATGTCCAAGGGTGGTGAGGGCACCCCAGTACTGCCACTGGAGCCCCACTTTCCCGTCGTGTGTCCTCGTCCTGCGAGGCTGATTCGCAGCAAAGGGCTGCAGTGGGCTTGGCCCCACCGTGGGACCCACAGCATCGCTCTGGTGCGAACCTTGCACCTGGAAATAGGTGTAATGGTGAAATAATGGAGCAAATATTAAGAAATTCCTAAGTGCCTAGAGAATAACTGAGTGAAATTATACCAGAGGAGCTCAATTGCCTTGCTTAGATTGATTGAATTACTAAATGAGCCTGACTAATGGAATGGAGTGGATATATCGGACTTTTACTCAAGATCCTGAAATAATTTCTCTAATAAGATTGTGAGCCATTAATTGAACTTGGCTTTGATCCTGGATGCTGTCGCATGTGCTGAAACCCGGCGTGTGATCGATGCTCCTGCCTGCCTAGCCAAGGGGGCGGCCCCCCGGCAACTCCCCAGTGGGCGGTTCAGGGCGTGGGCAGGGGGTTTTGCCAGTGGAGAGGGGTCCCAGCTCACTCACGCTGGGACCTCCAATGACAGGGGACCCCTAAACAATGTCCCTGGCAGTGGGATGCACTTAATTCCCTTCTGCTGGCAGCAGCTGATCGTCTGGCCGGCACCTTACCGCTGGTTCGCACTGCTGCGGGGTGGCTTTGAGGCGAGTCCTTTGGGGTTTACATCTCCTACAAATCCAGGGGTGCCACCTCCTTCTTTCTGTGCCTTCCTGGAGTCGTTGGTGCTGGTGGTGGGACGTTGTCCCTGGGACGTTCTCCGTAGCGCTGCTGGCTGCCCAGGCTATGGTGTGAGATGCTTCCCTCCCCGTTGCTGGCCCCCACCTTTTGTTCTTCATCAAACCTGGCCCGTCGCTGCTGCTGCACCTCCTTCCCCCTCTGATGCTTTGCTACTTGCTTTTCACACTTGGAGATGTCCTTTTAGGTGCTGGCAGCAGAGGCCAAAGGTGACTCAAAGGGTGCCACCAAGGCCTGAGAGCTTCTAGAGCTTCCGACAAAGCAGAGAGGGACCTACTGAGGGGTTGAATCCTGCCCTGAAGCACCTGGTGGCACAGGACAGGCTCATCTAATCAGCTTTGGGTGCAAACCGCTGGTGGGACCCCATTCCTGCCCTTGCTCTGGGCCATGTGACGTAAACTTGACCTCTCCACGTCCCTTTTCCAGCTGAAGGATGGGGCCAGAGTGGG
>NW_009707011.1:422-829 GCF_000703405.1 Apaloderma vittatum | reverse complement strand
TTCCCTCCCCAGAGCCTACGAAAGAACCGAGTGTGACCTCATGCCCCGACCCACGCCCTCTTCCAGACGGTGGAGCACAGCACCGGCCTCAGCTACGAGCTCTTAAAACCCAGGTGCTGGTGTGGGGAACGCTGCAGGGAAGTGGGCAGCACTCCCGGGAGGAGTGCGGGGTCCCCAGGGGTGACTGAGGTTTGGGAGGGCTGCACAGGTTGTGCGTCCTCATCCCTAAGGACACCTCGTGCCGTGCCCATCGCTGACCCACTCTTTTGCTGGGAGCAGAGGTTTCGGTGGCATGGCGGATGTAGAATGCCTCTTGTAGATTTTCTTTTCCCCTTAACCAAGGCAAAAAAAAAAATAATTAAAAAAAATAGGGATTTTGGCTCTGGGAACCCGTTGCCACAGCAACC
>NW_009707011.1:0-317 GCF_000703405.1 Apaloderma vittatum | reverse complement strand
TGCCATTGGGGTCTGGCAGGGTACTGGTGTTCAGCCCGGAGGGGTTGTCTGGGCCCCTGTTTGGGCAGGACATGCAGAGCGATGCTCTCGGCTCCCTTGAATCCCTCCCAGCTTCGTTTCTCAGACCACATCCAGGCAGGGATGCTCAGACCCGCTCCTGTTCCTGCCCTGAGACCTGTCCCAGGTTTGGGTCTGGGTTGCCCCTGTGGGTGCTCCTCAAAGACCCCCAAAGCTTTGCAAGCGTGTTTTAGCCCCCAGAATTGGCTGTGGTCCCAATGGTGGTGGGCAGCTACACGCTGCCCTGACACCATTATCTC
>NW_009707010.1:4820-6266 GCF_000703405.1 Apaloderma vittatum | reverse complement strand
CGTGCCCCTTCCCATGTGGGGGGGTCGGGGTGGCAGCACCTTTTGGGGGTTCTCACTGCCTTACTACTAGGTTACTCTTTGGTTCTGATGGGGCTGCTGCTAAGTTACTACCAGGATGCTCCCCCCCGTAGCCTTGTGCGGGCTACTCGGCTGCTGTCAAGAAGCAGCAGAGATGCTCTCACGATACTACTGGGGTGCTATGAAGTTGCTACTGGGGGGTTGCTAAAGTGCTCTCAGGATACTCTGCAGATAGTACTAAGGCCCTCTTGGGGTGGCAGTAAGATACTGATAGGATACTACGTGGATGGGACTGGGATACTGCAAGAACACTGCTACAGTACTGCCAGGGTGCTGTCAGGATACTACTGAGATACTTCCAGAATCTTTCCAGGGTTGTTACTGAGATACTATTAGGAAGATACCACTGGTGGGGGGCTAACACACCATCAGGGCACTCACAGGATACTACAACAGGGATGGTTAAGATGCTTTCAGCATAGTGACACGGCACTAAGGTAGTAACTGGATATTCCATTGCACTAAGATACTATCAGGACCCTACTAAGATAGAAGATACTATCAGGACCCTACTAAGATAGCAGCTATATACTATTACAGCACTATTAGGATCCTATCAGGACACTGCTCAGGTACTACTGTGATACTGTCAGGGCACTTTTAGGATGTAACTCAGGTGCTATTAGGATGCTCCTGACATAGCATTAGGATACTACAACCTGTGCTAACACACCCTCAAGGCAGTGCTGAGCTATTCGGTAGCTGCCACTAGGATACTCTGAGTGTAGCACAGCGATACTGCTAAAATGTTGTCAGGGTATAGCCTGGTTACTCCAAAGATAACGCTGAGATACTTTCACAGTACTATCTAGGCACTACTGAGATACTACAGGGCCATTACTATGATACTACTAAAGTAGTGTCAGGGTCCTACTATGATACTATCAGGATATTATCGCAACTCTGCTAAGGTGCTCTCAGGAGAGTACTCATTTTTCAGTAGGGTGTTGTCAGGAAGGTGGTAGAATATCAGCAGGATACTTCTGAGATGCTACAAGGGCACTAGAAAAGGTAGCGGTAAGATACTTCTGAGATACTATTAGGGCAGCACTCAAACTTTTGGGATACTGTCAGCGCATTCCTCATACTAGTATGATACTTTCAGGCCACTACTAAGATAACAGTATGGTATAAGAATACTACTGAGATACTTCTAGTTCAGTAAAAAAGGGAGTGTTACGTTACTTTTGGTGTATTATCAGGGTACCGCTGCGATGCTTTTGGTCCACTGTCAATACTTTGTTGCTAATAGTAAAGTACTACTAGTCCAGTGTCAGGATATTGGTGTATTTCTATAGCACTGCTACGCTGCTTTGAAGACAGCACTGAGAAACTCCTGGGGTACTACAGAGATACTACAGAGATACT
>NW_009707010.1:2155-4789 GCF_000703405.1 Apaloderma vittatum | reverse complement strand
TTTAAACACCCTTGGCCATAGTGTTTCAGCCAGCAGAGCAGCAGCAGAGCAAACAGTGGTGTAACCTGTGAGTAGCCCGGTGCCTCAAGGGCACGCTTTCCCCACAGCTAAGGCAACGCGTCAACCTTGAGGAGGATGGAGGCGCCTCTTGTAAGCCTGGAGGAAGAGTTCGAGGAGGGGCCCGGTGACGATGGGGGGACCCCGCAACGCGCCGCAGACCCGGCGCTGGCTGAGCTGGAGAGCTTCTCGGCCGAGATGATGAGCTTCAAGTCGATGGAGGACCTGGTGCAGGAGTTCGACGAGAAGCTCACCGTCTGCTTCCGCAACTACGACGCTGCCACCGAGGGGCTGGCCCCCGTGCGGGGCCGTCTCCAGGCGCAGGAGGAGGAGGAGCGCCTCCAGGATGAGGAGTGAGTAAGGCCCCCCAGCCCCTTCCTCTACTCCTGGGGGCACGTGCCTCCCCATCACACACCTGTGAGGTCTACTCCCTGCTGTGCAAACTGTCTCGCTGCACCGTGGCATGTCAAAAAAGCAATGTAGTAACCTGTGAGTAAGTCCCCTCACAGCCTCCGGTCCTCCTTGCGCCCTCATGAGACTTCGCTGACCGGCTCCCTGCATTGTGGCGTGGTCATGCTGTAGTATCCTGTGAGTAAGGACTCCCTTGGGGTCTGTGTGCTGCCTTGCACACTAGCAAGGTTACACCCTGTGTACAACTCAGCTTTCCCCGTCATCATGCAGCAGCATGGAGTAGCTGTGTAGTATCCTATGAGTAGGCCACCCCAGACCCACGTGACACTTTGCATGCTCATGAGATACACCCCCTTCCGTGGCACGCAGACCAGCGCACCTCACTGTGGCTCCGTTGTGTAGCACACCAGGGTAGCAGTGTAGTATCCTATGAGTACTGCCCCTCGGAGGGTCAGATTGCACCTCCTTGTGTGCATGCAAGATCAACACATGCAAATCAGCCTTCCCCACACTGTGGTGTGAGCATGCAGCACCTCGGAGTAGCTGTGTAGCATCCTCAGAGTAGCTGTGTGGCATCCTCAGTGTAGCATGCATAAAGTAACTGCGTAGTATCCTCAGAGGAGGCACAACAGGGGACCCCACATCGCATTGCAGGGGAGCAGGGCAGCCTCAGTCAGTATGAGGAAAGCCCCTGGCGGCAGAGCGGAGGGCGTAAACCTTGAGTAAGGTATGAGTAGAGCTTAGCCACCTGCTTGCAACACGCAAGCTCTCCTCCAAGCCAGGGGGCAGCCAATTTGGGACCACCTGCCCCCAGCCCTGCCGCGAGTTATGTGACATTTGCCTCAAAAGCAGGAATTTTAATTCAAATTTTGTTTCCCGCAGCAAAATGCCATTTTTTTCCCCAAATCCAGGTCGGTTTTTCCACGCTTTAACACCTCCCCAGTGGAGTTTTTGCTGTTTGATTGGGTTTATTTCCCAGGCCGCCATCCCCAATCCGTGTTTTTCCCCCACCCGAACCAGTTGTTTTCTACCCAAAAGCTCCCAAATCTGTTTATTTTCTGTTTTTTCCGACAAAAACGGCGCCTTCTGGCCCCGTGCCGCAAGCGCCGCGCCGTCGCCGGCTGCGCCGCTTTGTGCCATTTTATTGTGTCTTTTTGGGTCCATTTGGGCAAAACAGGGCTTTTTTTTTAAATTTTTTTTTTCCTCTTTGAATGAGCCCTGTGTGTGCGTGGGGGATGGGCTGCATTGCCTTAATTATTAACCAATTCTTACATAATTAACCCCGAAATCCGCTGCTCGCCCGGCCCCGCGGGGCGCTGGCCCTTTAAAAGGGAAAACCAACAATTTGAGGGGGAAAAATCACTTATTCGGCGGCAAAAATAGGTCTGGGGAGGGGTCGACGTCCACGATTTTTTGCTCTAATTTGTGAAAAATGCGATTTTGGGGGGAATTAATATCAGGTGAGGAAGGAGATGAGCTCAATACCCCAAAATGAGTATTTTTGACCATTTTTTCCCCCTCCCTCTCTGCTTTTCGGCTCTTTTCTCCCATTTTTCCCCCGTTTTTTTCATCTTCCTTTTTCCCCTTTGTCCCCGTTTTCCCCCTTGTCCCCCTTTTTTTCTGACATTTTCCCTTGTCCTCGCTTCCCCCCTATTTTTTTCCTTTTTCCCTTTTCTTCCTTCCCCCCAGTTCATCTTTCTCCTTTTCCCCCTTTTTCCTTCTTTTCTCCTTATTTTTTCTTCTGTTTTCCCTCTTCCCCCATTTTCCCTTCCCCACTTTTCCCCATTTCCTCCCTTTTTGCTCTTTTTTCCCCTTTATTCCTCTTTTTGCCCCCCTTCCTCCCTTTTTCCCCCTTTTTTCTCCCTTTTTTCCTCTTACCTTTTTTCTTCTTTTTACCTTTTTTCCCCCCCTTTCCCCTTTTTTCCTCTTTTCTCCCTTTTTTCCCCCTTTTCCTCTTTTTTCCTTTTCCCCTTTCTTTCCCCTTTCCCACTTTTTTCCACTTCTTCCATCCTTTTTCCTCTTCTACCCCCTTTCTTCCTCTTTTCTCCCCTTGCTTGCTGTTTCCCCTTTTCCTTCTTCTCCCCTTTTTCCTCCCTTTCCCCCTTTTCCACCCGTTTTCCTCTTTATTCCTTTTTGCCCCTTTTTTCTTCCTTTTCTTTTTTCCTC
>NW_009707010.1:0-2138 GCF_000703405.1 Apaloderma vittatum | reverse complement strand
CCCCTCTTTTTCCTATCCTTCCTCTTTTTCCTCCTTTTCCTCCGTTTTCCCCCCTTTATTCCTTTCCTCCCTTTTTTCCCTTCTTCCCCTTTTTGCCCCTTTTCTCTTCCTTTTCTTCTTTTTCCCTTTTCCTCCCTTTTCCCCCATTTTTCTTTTTCTCACTTTTTCCCCTATATCACCCCTTTCTTCCCCGTCTTCTCCCCTTTTCCTCCCTTTTTCCCTTTCCCTGCTTTCCCTCCATTATTTCTTTTTCCTCCTTCCCCCTTTTTCCATTCTTCCCCTTTTTCCTCCTTTCCCCCCTTTATTCCCCTTTTCCCCTTTTTCCCTATTTCTCCCCTTTTTCCCCATTTCTCCCCTTCTTCCTCCTTTTCTCCCTTTCATCCCTTTCTTCCCCTTTTCCCCTTTTTCGCCTTTTATCTCCCTTTTCCCCTTTTTTCCTCTTTTTCCCCTTTCTTCCTCTTCTTCCCTTTTCCCACCTTTTTTCCCCTTTTATCTCCCTTTTCCCCTTTTTTCCTCTTTTTCCCCTTTCTTCTTCTTCCCTTTTCCCACCTTTTTTCCCCTTTTTTCCCTCTTTTCTCTTTTTTCCCCCCTTTTTTCCCACTGTTCCCTCTTCCCCATGTGCCTTTTTTTGGGGTGAAATTGGGGAAAATAAGTCCAGCTCCTTGGAGGAGAATCACACACCCCAACTGTGGCCCAGGGGAGAGAGGGGTTCAGGGTTTTGGGGTGCCAGGGCAGTATTTTGGTGTATTTGAGAGCATTTTGAGGTGTTCCAGGACATTCTGGGGCAGCATTTGGGGCGCTTTGGGGTGTTTCGGGGCAGCGATGGTGTCTTGAGGAGCTTGGGGGTCTTCTAAGGTGGCGTTTGGGGTCTTCTAGAGCAGGATGTTTTGGGCATCTCCGTGGTGGTTGGGGATTTTGGGGCGGGCTTTGGGATTTTGGGGTCTTTCCAGGGTTGCGTTTTGGGGCGTTCCGAGGCGTCTGGCGGGGCAGCTTTTCTGGGAGGCGACGGTTGGGGAGTTCTGTGCACCAACACCGACGGGGAAGCAATGCCTTAAATTAACGCAGATCATCAGGAGATTCTTACTGATAGAATTGGCAGTGTAGTGAGGATACACCTTCCACTGCACTCCAGAATGAAGAAATAACATGTTTTCATAGAATCATAGAATTGTCGGGGTTGGAAGGGACCTTAAAGATCATCTAGTTCCAACACCCCTGCCATGGGCAGGGATATCCCCCAATAGATCAGGCTGCCCAGAGCCCCATCCAGCCTGGCCTTAAAAAATCCCAGGGATGGGGCTGCCACAACCTCTCTGGGCAACCTGTGCCGGGTTGTCTGGAGCTTCCTTCCATCCAGTGTTCCCATCCAACATCTCCATCCAACATCTCCACCCAGTGTCCTCATCCAGTGTCTCCCCATCCCGTGTCTCCCTGTCCAACGTCCTCATCCACGTCTCATGTGCCCCTGATCTCTGGTTCCCTGGTGGCTCTCCCGGGGCCTCCTGTGCTACCGAGCCTGTGTGTCCTGCAGCTCTGCGAGAAGGAGGAGGAAGAGGAGGAAGAGCTCACAGAGAGGAGCGAGCAAGACTCGGGCATCAACGAGGAGCCACTGCTGACGGCTGAGCAGGTACCCCTGGTCCCCAGCCAGCGCGTCCCCCAAAAACCAGGCGTTAGCAGGTGGAGGATGAAGGTGGAGGTTGCAGGATGCAGGGTGCAGGGTGGAGGATGAAGGATGCAGGTGGAGGATGAAGATGGAGGATGCAAGGTCTAGGTTGGGGGCAAAAGGTGGAGGATGCAGGTGGAGGGTGGAGGATGCAGGTGGAGGGTGGAGGTGAAGGATACGAGGTCTCTAGGTTGGAGGAGGGAGGTAGAAGATGCAGGTGGAGGGTGGAGGTGAAGGATACGAGGTCTCTAGGTTGGAGGAGGGAGGTAGAAGATGCAGGTGGAGGTTGCAGGGTCCAGGGTGGACGATGAAGGTGGAGAATGCAGGGTCCAGGGTGGAGGACACAAGTAGAGGATAAAGGATGCAGGTGGAGGGTGGAGGTCTGGGGTGGAGGATGAAGGTGGAGGATGGAGGATGCCAGCAGAGGATGAAGATGGAGGCTACAAGGTCTCTAGGTTGGAGGAGGAAGGTGGAG
>NW_009707009.1:0-1168 GCF_000703405.1 Apaloderma vittatum | reverse complement strand
GCCGGTCTCTGCGCCTCAGCCGGGCTTCGCCGGGGGTGCTGGCGGTGCGCTCTCTTCCCGCCGCGGGGGCCGCACAATGGCAGTCGTTCAGTAGGATGGATCCTGCCGTGGCTTTTGTTCTGCAGATCCACCCATCCTCCTAAGCAGTCAAGTACCGGGCTATGGTTTTCTCCCTGGGGATCTGCCTTCCGCGTTCTGCCGGTGTCTCTGATGAGGTTTCGGCCTCGGCTGGGGTTTCTCTACCTTACTTTTCGTTTGGCTTCGTGCTGAAAAAAAAAAAAGGGATTTCTTTCATTTTCTCTCCACGCTTTTGGTTGTAATCCAGTGTTGATCTAGGGGGAATAACCGTTCAGCCTGGCTGAAAAAAAAGCATCCGTTGAAAAGTCTCAAAGAAATATACCACGTGAGGAAAAAAAACTGGGAGAAGATCGGAATATAATCATTTTTTCTATGATAAAACTGGTGCCCCTCTTCAGGAGAACTGGTCTCAATTTATTATTATGCAACCACAAGGATCTCTTCTTTCTCAGGGTGTATAAGCTGCTGGATTGCTTTTCGCCCAAATCAATGTGGTTTCTTTGGAACATTTTCAGCAAAGGATCGCATATGCTGCAGTGTCTTTGTGGCAAGAGTCTTAAGAAAAACAAGAACCAAACTGGTAAGCAATCCATTGCACTGCGTTGTTTTTCTTTTATGCTACCCTGTCTGTTGCTCGCCGAGGTAGATCTGCAATCCTGCTGAGGGGAGAAGGGGGAAATATAATGAGGCCAGCACGGACATGCATGTGCATACGTGTATGAATAAGCAAGGAGCGGTTTGGATTAGCTTCAGCCACTGTCACCACGGAAAAGACAAAAAAAAAATCAAAGGCGACCCTAACCCATTCTGCATCCCCTAGTTTCTATGTGCTATTTCTAAGGAGGAAACTTTTATATCGCTACCCTTTTTGAAGGGAAGCTGGTAGAGCACCCCCTTCACCCGCTCCTGTCCCTGATGCGAGCCCCCCATGCACATCCCCAGTCAGTTTTGGGAAGAGGAACCCTGGTCTCCCTTGTTGGTGTGAGCCGGCCGTGCCTGCGGTGGGTGAGTGTGCCGGGGCTCAGGTCCTGCACAGCACTTTCTGATTAGCTTGCAATATGTCACCTCTCCCCCCACCTCCCCGCACACA
>NW_009707008.1:0-8899 GCF_000703405.1 Apaloderma vittatum | reverse complement strand
TGGATCAGATGATCCCTAAGGTCCCTTCCAACCCAGGCCATTCTGTGAGTCTGATTCTGTGATTACTGTAAAGGCTGGCAGGGTGTTGGCCACCTTCTGTGTTCCCCCCAGAGGCGCAGACTCTGAAAGCATCATAAGGGGCAGTACTTAAGGTGCGGCTTCTTGCCATGACTGGGTTTGCAGCTGCACTTTATGTGCTGCTGAACTGATGAGAATGCAGAATTGTTAATACTTAAGATTATGCAAAACTGTTGATTTGTGAATGGGCTCATAGTAACAATAAGCAAAAGCTCATAAATGATTGAAGTTTCTTTTTTATCCTTTTTAAAAGTTTTTTTTTCAAATGTTTTTCTAGGAAAGAGAAGCTAAACAAGCAAAAGTGCGAGCTGATGATGTGGACACTGAGGATAATCAGACCGAGAAGGAGTGTGAGGATTTCAGCAGGGATGAAGAAGATGTGGAGTCTCAGTATTCATTGGATGATGAAACCATCTTCACAAAAGCAGGTATTAGCAGTAAATAGATGGTCAGGAGCAAGAATCTCACCGACTCTTGGGTCACTGGAGAAAAGTCTGTAGTGAAGCCTTGCTAGGAGCAGGCAAGAACCTCTTATTTTTTGCTGTCTTCTGTGACATTCCTTCTAAGTTTGGTCAAGATTATTTTGAATGGTAGCCGTAGTACTTTAATTGAACTTATTTCTGAAGAAGGATATTTGCTTGGCATTTTACTCCATCACATGCCTGTCCCTGTTTCTGAGACTTCTCCCTCAATAGCTTGTTCAGAGCAAAACATATGAGAGGAAGGTAGTCACTTATCTTGTTGTGTTTAGTTATGCTTGTTAATTTGTGTCACATTTCTCTTTCTGTGCAGATACAGTCAAAGTGAAGAAGCAGAGGAGATCAAAAAAAGGGGAAATGGTAAGTGTTGGACAGAATGGCACTAGGTCATTCTTCAGCATTTCTCCTAGAGGAATTTGACTTTGGATAACAGCTGCAGCCCAACAAAAAACCCAGAACCCTTTGATAACATGTTGTGTTGCTGCTTGTGTTGTTCCAGTTTTGTTGTTGTTGTTGTTGCTGTTTCTAGGAAGCACAGAGCTTCTTTGAAGATGCCTCTCAATATGATGATAACTTGTCATTCCAGGACATGAATCTTTCACGACCTTTGCTAAAGGTATTTACCTAGATTAGTTATTATGGATGTGATTCTGAAGAATATTGTACAGCCTCCCCTCCACCAGTCAGAACTGCCAAATTCCTCTTTTTTTTGCAGCCTCTCTTAAAAGGAAATTATGGGCAAGCTAGTTATTTATTGCAGGAGCAAAATTCCCAAACAGTGGAAACTCTTCTTTTATTTGCAATGTGTGAACACTGTCTTAAGTGAGACTTGTCACAGAATCACAGAATGGCTGAGGTTGGAAGGGATCTCTGGAGTTCATCTTGTCCAACCCCCGATTCAAGCAGGGCGACCTAGAGCTGGTTGCCCAGGAGCATGTCCAGACAGCTTTTGAAAATCTCCAAGGGTGGAGACTTCACAGCCTCTCTGGGCAACCTTGTGCCAGTGTTAGTCACCCTCACGGTGAAAAAGCATTTACTGGTGTTGGCAGGGAACCTCCTGAGTTTCAGGTTGTTCCTGGTGCCCCTGGTCCCATCACTGGGCACCACTGAAAAGAGCCTGGCTTCGTCCTCTTTTCGCCCTTCCCTCAGGTATTTGTGTACATGGATGAGATTGTCCCCAGGTGTTCTCTAGGCTGAACAGTGCCAGCTCGGTGTATGAGGTGCTCCCGTCCACAGTCTTTGTGGCCCTTTCCTGGTCTCTCTCCAGTATGTCTGTGTCTTTCTTGTGCTGCTGAGCCCAGCACTGGGTGCAGTACTCGAGTTATGGCCACACTAGCAAGTGTTTAATTGCTCTGTCTTCCCTCTAGGCAATCACAGCTCTTGGCTTCAAGCAACCAACCCCAATTCAGAAGGCTTGTATCCCAGTCGGTCTTCTGGGGAAGGATATTTGTGCCTGTGCTGCCACTGGGACAGGTAGGACATCAAGCAGGGCACAGGAAAGATGGAAAGTGAGTTATTCAGAGTCATTGATAATTCTTAATTTTTTTTTTCAGGTAAAACAGCTGCCTTTATCTTGCCTGTCCTTGAGCGCCTGATTTACAAACCTCGTCAGGCTCCGATAACACGAGTGTTGGTTCTAGTGCCAACACGAGAACTGGGTATTCAAGTACATTCTGTCACAAAACAGCTGGCGCAGTTCAGCAGTGTCACAACTTGCCTTGCTGTAGGTGAGTATCACCAGCTGTACAGCTCGCTGTAGGCTGCTGTACAGACCTGGGAATTCTGTGTTATAAAACTGTGTGGTTATTGCAGGCATGCTTCTAGTAGGTGTGCTGTGGTTTTAAAATCTCGCTTTCTAATACTGTGCTGTGCTTTTTGTTTGTTGATTTCTGCAAAAGAAAAGGTGGGGTCACTCCTAATTATGAATGTGGTATTAATCTGAGTTGTTTTTCGTTCCTTAGGGAATTTGTACCTGTGTACTCTGCTGCATCTTGCTCAGGGTGTCAGCCATCCATGTCCACTCTCTTTCAGGTGGCCTTGACGTGAAGACTCAGGAAGCAGCTCTGCGCTCTGGGCCAGACATTCTCATTGCCACCCCTGGGCGACTGATTGATCATCTCCACAACTGCCCTTCTTTTCACCTGGGCAGTGTTGAGGTGCTGATTTTGGATGAAGCGGACAGGTAGGCTAAGTAGGACAGCAGTGAAAAATAACATGGTAGTTTTCTCCTTTTCCCAAGCTGTAGGGCAGTCTTTGTTGCCCTGCCTTAAGTAATGTTTCTTCGCTAGAAGCAGATGAAGCTGCCTAACCTTGCTGGTTTTCTCCTGTGTAGGATGCTGGATGAATACTTTGAGGAACAGATGAAGGAAATAATCAGATTGTGTTCCAACCACCGTCAGACAATGCTTTTCTCTGCCACAATGACAGAGGAGGTAAGACAGACTGCTGAGAAACATTGACGTATAAAGTTGAATAGAAGTTTGCCTGGTCTTTTGCCAGATCTCATGTGGACTTTTTTCCTTAACCTGTTTTGATAGGTGAAAGACTTGGCTTCCGTTTCCCTGAAAAACCCCGTGCGAATTTTTGTGAACAGCAACACAGATGTTGCCCCTTTCCTGCGGCAGGAATTCATCCGGATCAGACCCAACCGAGAGGGGGACCGTGAGGCCATTGTATCAGGTTAGTGATGAGCAAAGAAAAGTTGGAATCGGTGACTACGAAGCTGGCTCCTGAGTGAACTTTCTGTCTTGCAGCTCTGCTGACACGAACCTTCCCAGATCATGTGATGCTTTTCACCCAGACCAAGAAGCAAGCTCATCGTATGCACATCCTTCTTGGGCTGATGGGTCTACGGGTTGGGGAGCTTCACGGTAACCTCTCTCAGGCACAGCGTCTGGAAGCACTCAGGTATTAGCAGACTTAGTTGGCAATGATAAGCAAAAAAGTCAGGAGCTGGAAGTTTTAGGACAGAAGAGGATTGCTGTATTCATTGCTAATGCATTTGTTATTTCTGCTCAGGCGCTTTAAGGACGAGCAGATTGATATTCTGGTAGCTACAGATGTGGCTGCACGTGGGCTTGATATTGAAGGTGTTAAAACAGTGAGTATTTGCAGTGCTGAGCTTTCTAATGAGTCCTTTAATGTTGTTTCCCTATTAACACCATTTTCTGTAATAGGTAATCAATTTTACGATGCCGAACACCACCAAACACTATGTTCATCGGGTGGGTCGGACAGCAAGAGCAGGCAGGGCTGGTCGTTCAGTTTCGCTTGTGGGTGAGGAAGAGCGCAAGATGCTGAAGGATATTGTGAAGACTGCCAAAACACCAGTGAAAGCCAGGATTCTCCCCCAAGGTACACACTTCACTTAGGTGAAAAGCAGGAGGGCATACACAGGGAATATCGTGGCGCAGAGGGACACTAAAAGAGGTGCTGAAAAACATGAAGGACCTTGCATGAGCTGCTTCTGATGTTCACACTGGATCATTTTCAGATGTCATATTAAAATTTCGAGAGAAGATTGAGAATCTAGAGAAAGATGTGTATGCAGTTCTGTGCTTGGAGCGTGAAGAACGTGAGATGCAGCAGTCAGAGGCCCAGGTAAGTGGGTTTTTTAGATTATCTTTTTAACCTTAGGATTGTTTTGGTTTTTTTAATATCTGGAGTAGATACAGTGCATAAGGACGTTACCTTAATGTACTTAAGCTGCCTACTTTAGAAAGGGAGGAGAGATACGTTTTTTTTTTTAGCCACGATGAGCTCACTTTTTGCCTGAATTATCTCAGATCAATAGGGCAAAAAAGCAGCTGGAGACAGGAAAAAAAGAGACTGTGGGTGAGAGTTTGGAGAGAAGCTGGTTCCAGACCCGTGAGGAGAGGAAGAAGGAGAAATGTGAGTCATGACACTGCTGCCCTGTGTAAACTCCACAGCTGCAACTGGACTCTGCTCTGTACTCTAAGAGGTTCTCTATTCTGTGTTTTTCTTTCTCTCTCCAGTGGCTAAAGCCCTGCAGGAGTTTGACCTAGCATTACGAGGCAAAAAGAAAAGGAAAAAATTTATGCAGGACACACAGAAAAAAGCCCAAATGACAGTGAGTATATTTGTGGACAAGTGGGACCCTGGGTGGACTATCCTAGTTTTCCCTTACCAAAACCTCTTATCACTGTAAACTTGCATTTTAACACCTTTCAGCCAGAGGAGAGGTCACAATTTGAAATCTTGAAATCCCAAATGTATGCTGAGCGGCTGGCCAAAAGGAATCGCCGAGCAAAGCGAGCCAGAGTTTTGCCAGAAGAGGAACCAGCACCAGTACCAGCAGGTGGAGACTTTTTTTTTACAGCTGACTTACCTTATGTCACTCGCCTTGTTACAAATAGGTAAACTGAATGAATTTGTACAGAGAGAGGCACTGACCTTTGAAGAAATAGCCACTAGTGCTGGTCAGGATATATGTTTGCAGGGAGGAGTCACTGGTTTTCCTGATGATTAGGCTAATCATTGTGGTCAAGGCTACTGGGCTCTAGTAAACAAGATGATGCTGTGGCCTTCTCTTTACAGCTGATGTTCTTGACTGCTGTCTCTGTTAGGTCCCAAGCGGAAGAAAAAAGTGTCGGTGTTTGATGAAGAGCTCACCAACACAAGCAGGAAGGCTCTGAAGCAATACCGTGCCGGGTAATGTCTTAGCAGTAGTGCATTAGTTCAGGCTTTTGTAGGTGGGATTTTTTTTTGCATCTCTGGACTTTCTCAGGAATACTTTACTATTGGGGGGAAAGGTGAGCAGGGCAGAAAAGGAATTCTTGCACAAAATACCTCTGCGCTTTTGACATACTTCAGTGGTTTTTTGCCTTAACTCTGCCCCTGCCCTCTTTTAAAAAGCCCGTCCTTTGAAGATCGCAAACGCTTGGGTATGGCTCAACGTAGGAAAGGAGGAAACTTCAAATCCAAGTCCAGGTATAGCCCTTTACTTTTTTATTCAAGTTTTTATTTCCTGTTTTCTTTTTCCTCTTCTTGTGATTGTTTAAAGGCCCTTACTAATAGGTCTGTTGGTTCTGCAGTAACTTACCTTCCTACCCCAAGTGTGATGCTGGGGGCAATCAGGGATACTGCCTTTACTAGCACATTCCTAGGCTTCTACTTGGGAGAGCGTTGCCTAGAAAATAGCACCACTTCTTAGCGTGGAGAGGTAGGCTGATGAAATGCCACTTAAATATCTTCTTTTTCAGGTACAAGAGAAAATAGGAACTGGTGGTAATTGCCAAATGGGTAATTTCAGACAAGCTCTCTCCAGGGCCTGGATTTCTTTGTGCTGTGAGGAGGCAACTTCTGTAAAACTGAGCAGATTTTCGTCAAGTTCTGAAAGAGCTCCGAGATGTTCGTTAATACCTGTTTGGAGACCTTGTGTGGCAACATCTTCAGCAGACCATGCAATAAAGGATTGATTTGGTTTGTGGGGTTTTTTTCCAAAGTTTGTTCTGTTTTATAGGATAGCTACAGCAACTTAGAGCCGGGATACGCTATTGTCTGTCAGACTTTCAGTTATGTAATCCAAGTTTGGTTTAGGGCAAAAACTGGCGAGCACTTACTGCTTTGTTAGTATAATTCTGTGATCTCAAATAATTAGTATGGCTGAAAGACTTTGATGGTTGAGAGCCTAGGAAAAAAGTCTGAAAGACTACCTGTCACAAAGATGGCTTCAGAAGTAACAGTCACAGCCTCCAAGAGGCTACTATCTCAAGAAATTATTATCTCCAAAGGGTGGTGGAGGGGAGCACACACCTTCCTCTTTACAGAAAAACAAGCAGCTGTAAGCAGAGGAAAGAAGGGAAAACTACCACCACAATGCAAGCTGTTTTACATTAGTGTATGTAATTGATAGGTTTGCTCATCCTGGCTTCTTTATTGTTTTTACCAATAAAGATGAAGTAGGGTTACTGCAGGCTAATAAGAAACAGCTTCATGCAGAGCATCAGAGATTATTATTTTTAACACAGGCAGCATTGTACTTGTTCCATTTTGAATAGTAGGGATAATTCTGGTCAGTAACCCATACTTAATGTCATGGAAATGCTAAATTAATTCTTCTGTTGAATTTTTACCATCACCTTTCCTAAATGCTTTAATTCTTATAAGGAACACAGACCAATGTGGACCAGACCAACTTAACTTCTAAACTGTCACTACAAAAAATGAGCTTTTTCCTTCAAACCTCTTCTGGGATGACGAAAGTGCAATGTGAAAGGTAATAGCTGCACTTCTGAAATAGACCAGTCCAACAGTGACTCAAAGTATTGGGTTTTCCAACTTTATTAAAAAGGGCAAAACTTATAAGCAGTAAATATAAAATATACATAGCAAAGTTCTGACAGGTGATACTGCTCAGTATATTCCCTTCATCAGTCTTCTCACAGGTCAAAGTACATTATGGAATATCTTATGGCCGTGGTGGACGCATGCCAGGTGGAGGGGGTCCTGGGAATAAAGGAAAGAGTTGAATATAGAAGAGGAAAGCAGCAGCAAGGCTAAGCCTGAAAGACGTTTTCCCCATGCTCACAGCAGCCTCGAGTCCCCTTTTTTGTCACCGAGGCCTTTATTGCCAACTCGCATAGCTAGGGACACATTAAAACATGTCAATCTTCAAACACATTACTTATGTCATGGCTTCTTATAGCTTCTATGCATTTAAGATAACCTCCACTCACCTCTCATTCCCGGGGGTGGGGGTCTCATGCCTGGTGGGGGCATTCCCATCGGAGCACCTCGGCCAGGCGGCATTCCCATTGGTGGGCCCATAGGGGGTCTCATGCCTGGCGGAGGTCCCATCATTCCTTAAGCCAGAGAAAGAATGAGCATGTAAGTCCAGCTGAATATTCAAGGCACCAGCTGGATATTGGAATAATCCACCATAATACCAGATGCTCATCAGACACTGACAAATAGATCTTTAGCACCAATTCGGCCATACAACATGAGCTACAGAGTAATTCCTACCTGGAGGGGGTGCTCCTCTGCTCATGGGTGGGGGAGGACCCCCACGCCCTGGTGTGTACTGAGTTGGGGCTCCTGCTATGCTAGCAGTGGCTGGTGCAGCAGCGCCTGCCACCGTTCCACGACCCTGAGGCGTCATTACCTGTAAACGAAACAAATGGGCTCACAGAAAAAGAGCAACATTGCTTTAAGTTCATAAACCTTGTGCTCTTTTCCTCGTTATTATCCCTTCAGATAATTATGCCAATCTCCTCTTAACATATCAAATAGTACTACAAACCTGAAAACAATTCAATGGATACCACTTGAATTCTGTGCAAGAAGCTGCACTTTTTAAGCCTTCCACTGTATAAGACAGAATTTGTAGCGGAAAGTAGTACCCAAAAAAGCCTTGCTAAGCCCAAATCTTCCACTCCACCAATTTCTTGCATCCTCTTGGTAGCAACAGTTAAAAGCCACCCCAGAATCTACCACTCTTACGTATACAACTCTTTTAATGGGTCACAGCATCTCACCTGTTGGGATGGTCCTCCCACTCCTCTGACAGGGCCAGCTAATCCTGCCGGAGCCTGGGGCATTGGTGCACCTGCTGGCACTCCCCTCCCGGCTGCTCTCCCAACTCCAGGTCCTCCAGCAGCTCCAGCAAGAGGTACCCGGGCAATTCCTGTCTGAAAACAAACACGCCCCCGAACAAAAAAAGATTTGTCAAAACAAAATTCCTCAGACTCTAGGGATGTCCACAGTCCTCCTTTGTCCAATTAATGTCCAAGCCTACAAAGGGATTAGAACTCCTGTGGTGAAATTTGTTAGACCTAGTCACAACAGCATCTGGGAAGTCTAGGACAATATTGTAGTAGCCTTCTCCTACAAGGGAGAAAATTTATCAGCTGTCCCCCTTCTCCTTAGTTCTGCCCTCATTCTCCTTACATCTTTTGGAGGAGGCCCTTCAACTGTCATGGACACCAGGTTTTCTCCTCGCAGCAACACAAGACCAAGGACTCGTTTCTCTTCCCGCTCTGGCTGTTTTGAATTTTTAGGTCTAGTGAGAAAAGAAAGAAAACATCTGAAGACAGAGGAAAAAAAAAAACGAATCAATGCTGCTCTTTGAATTTGCAACTGAATAAATGACTAGCCTACTTCAGAGAGAACCTACCATAAACCCCACATTTTTAAATGCCTCAGACTAAGTACACAGAGCAGTCTAATCACAAGATGTGTATTATCTCCATGGTTTTTACTTTGCCCATGATGCTTAGCTGTTACAGTGCCTATGCTGGCATCACATGAAGGAATATTTCGGTGCCCCACGCACCTCGGCGATTTGACAAACGAGACTAAACCCGTGACTCCCTCTGCAG
>NW_009707007.1:2979-5632 GCF_000703405.1 Apaloderma vittatum | reverse complement strand
TCCAGCAGTGTCCCCACACCCTCACCTTCATCTCCACATCCCCACGCAGCTCTAGATCGAAGCAGCCGAACTCATCCAAGACTTCCTTGGTGGTAGACGAGACATGGATCTTCAGGGCTGGGTACCACAAAGGAGTAAAACGAACATGACTGAGTCTGTGAGTGGGGCACAACCTACAGTGTTGCTGGACCCCAGCTGCCAGCTTTATGGCTCACCCTGGCCATTGGACTCCATGCGGGACGCGGTGTTCACCGTGTCTCCGAACAGGCAGTACCGTGGCATTTTCAGACCCACAACTCCAGCACACACAGGACCTGTGGGCACAGAGAGAGGTTTAGGGCTGCTGCAGGGTGGGCAAGCATCCTTTCCTCGTCACCTGCCACAGCGTGGGGGCTCACCAGTGTGTATGCCAATGCGCAAGTGGAGCTGGTCGTTGGGCCGGTGACGGATCTTGAAGGTTTTGACAGCCTCGAGCAGGGCCAGGGCCATGCGGACGATCTCACGGGCGTGCAGCTTCCCATTGCGCACTGGCAGCCCCGACACCACCATGTAGGCATCCCCGATGGTCTCCACCTGTGAGATCAGGAGAAGCAGGTAGACACCAGCCCGCCTCACTTTGGGGGGTGCTGCGCTTGTTTACCTCCACCACTCACCTTGTAAACGTCAAAGTTGTCGATGATGGCATCAAAGCAAGTGTAGAGATCGTTCAGCAGCGTTACAACCTGGATGAAGCAAGGGTGCATGTGGGGCTGGGAGTGGACACGTCCCCTCAGTCCCAGGGATGGCATTGCCAGGCTATGAGCCCCTCTGACAGCCCTGCAGAGGGTCTGCCCACCCAAGTCCTGCTCTCACCTGCATGGGGGTGCTCTCTGCTGAGAGGGCGGTGAAGCCCACAATGTCGCTGAAGTAGATGGTGACACTGTCAAAAGCCTCAGCCCGAACTGTCTCACCCCGCTTCAGCTGCTCCGCCACAGAGCTGGTGACAACAGGAGAGATGTCAGTGGGCTCCCACAACAACCCCCCTATTCCCCCTGTGCCCCTTGCCCTACACCAGCATGAAGAGCTGGTACGGGTCCCAAATGCTTGCACAGCAGCAGGTGTATGGTGACCCCATGCCAATCTCAAGACCCAGCCATCCCCATCTCTCCCCCACTCACTGAGGCAAAATCTGGTAGAGGAGATTCTCCGCCTTGCGCTTCTCCTCCAGGTAGGCTTGTGTCCGCTCCTCCACCAGCTTCTCCAAGTTGTTGGCGTACTGCTCCATGCGTGACAGCAGGTTGTCGAGGATGCTGGTGCTGCCCTCCCTGCAAGGATGCAGGCAGCTGAGTACTGCAGGAAGAGGTGTCCCCGAACCACCGACCCTGTGGTTCTGCTTAGGACCCCCTTCCCTGCTTGCCAGCCACCCACTTGTTGAATCTACGGATGAAGATCTTGATCTGGCCAAAGTCAGGGCGCTCAGCCGGCTCCTGCGCCCAGCAGCGCTCCATCAGCACTGCCAGCTCCTCGCTGTGCACCCCGATGTCAATGGAGGGGCGGAAGAAGGGCTTCTGACTGTTACGCACCTTCTGCACGATCTCTGCCGGGGCAGGAGGGTGGCAGCGCAGTGAGCACCGTCCCTCCCCAGCGGCGATGGGACCACCCCACACCCACCCCACACCTTTACCTTTGGGGCTCAGGTCCATGCCCTCAATGTAGAAAGGCCCGTTGCGCAGGGCAACCTCCTGCACAATGATGCCGAAGCTGTAGACATCAGCTTTCTGCATGCCAGGAGTGGGCAGGCGACCCTTCTGCAGCAGTTCTGGGGCTGTCCACAGTTTCTCTGGTGGGACACAGCCACAGGGTGGTAAGACAGGGCCACTCCAACCCCCTGGTCCCCATGAGCAGGGACTCACTGGCATAGAGAGCATGTGTGTCCTCGCCATCGCAGGACGAGCGGAAGCTGGCCAGCCCGTAGTCGGTGATCTTCAGGACAAAACGGCTGTCTACCACGCAGTTGGATGACTTCAGGCTGCCATGGTGGCCGATGATGCTGTTGTGCAGGAAGGCCATTCCCTGAGACAGACAGATATGATGAAGCTGGTATCCCTCAGCCATCTTCCCCAACCCTCAAGCCCCTTCCTTGGGTACCTTGATGATGTCATTGATGAGGGAGTAGCGAAACATCCAGTCCAGGTTGATGCTCTCGTTCTCCAGGACGTCCTAGGGCAGCACATTGAGTGCACCCAGCCAAGCACCCAAGGGATGGTGGCAGTGGCACCAGCCTCACCAAGCACTTAGCTGCAGTAGGACTCTGCAGCACCCACCCGTCCCCTCCACCAGCTTCTCACACCTGCTTGGGCAGCTCTGCTGTGACTTGCGCGGCTTGGGTGGCCACCAGCATGTACAGCCCCATCCTCAATGCCCAGCTGCATCACCCACAGAGCTCCCAAGCACTCCTACCTGCAGGCTGCCCCGCGGGCAATATTCGGTGACGATGCAGATGTTGGGGGGGTCGATGCATGCCCCAATGAAACGTGTCAGGTGGTTGAACTGGATGTCCCGCATCTGGAGGTGGAAGTGGAGCCGAGAGAGTTTTGAGGTCAGACAGGATGGGCTGCTGCTCCCAGCAAGCCCCCACCACTGTCAGGCCCTCCTCCGAGTAGGCTTCCCCACC
>NW_009707007.1:1743-2938 GCF_000703405.1 Apaloderma vittatum | reverse complement strand
CAGCTCTATGCGCTTCTTGTTGATATGCTTGATGGCCACCACATTGCCCTGGGGTGCCAGGGAGGGGGAAGAGGTCAGTGCCCACTGGGCAGATCCAGGGAGGGGAGGAAGGTGCCAGTATTCCACAGAGTCTTGGTGGGATGCTGGCACCTTGGTGGGATTCTGGCACTCCCCTTGGTGGCAGCCAAGGGGGAGCACCCCAACAGGGCTGGGGTCGCTTCAGGGGGCAGAGTTCAGCTCTCCCCATGCTGACCTTGAAGTGGCCGGTGTTGGCGAAGATCTGGTACTTGCCGTGGGTGGTCATCAGGGAACCATAGCTGGAGCCACGCTGCAGGGAAGGAAGAGGTTAGAGATGGGGACCCTGGGGTGGAGAGCGACAGGGACCAATGGAACAGGGCAGGGACACCAAGGGTATGTAGGGGGTGGTGCAGGACAAGTTCTGAAGTGTGAGGAAAAGCCCTGCGTGATCTGTAGGGAGGGTGAGGCCTATAGGATGAGGTGTGGCGGGCTGCAGGGGATGGACGGCCACATAGGGGTGTGATGAGGCATGGTAGGGGATGTTTAGAGGATGGACCAAGAGTGGATCTACAGGGGATGGAGGGTCATGCAGGGGACAGATGAAGTGTGGCTCTGTAGGGGATGGAGGCCTATGTAGGGATAGAGGACTGTGTAGAGGGTGGATGCAATGGGGATGTGGCTCTGTAGGGGACAGAGGGCCGTGCAGCAGATCAACAAGGTGAAATGTTGTGCTGAGAGGGAGGGAAGCACAGGGGCAGGAGGGACTAGTGCCCCAGTGCTGGCAGCTCTCACCAGCGACAGGGTGAGCCGGCTGCCCGCTGCCTTGTGGTACCGCTCGGGGCTCCCAAATTGCAGTTCGTCCCAGCGGATCCTCCAGAGCATGCTAGCAAGCTCCTTCTCCAGCATCAGCTTCCTGGTGGGCACGCAGGGGTCAGGCCCTCATACCCGCCATGCCCTGCCCGCCCTTCATGCCAGGCTGTGCCCAGGCAGAGCTTCCCGCCATTCTTGACTGACCTGAAGATGAGGAAGCTGGAGATGCCAAACATGACAAAGGTGAGGCCAGTGCCCAAAGCCACGATGGCCAACATGGAGAGTGGGGCTGCAGGCAGAAGAGGAGGTCAGCATGACCTTGCTGTCCACAGGTGCCAGGTGGCCATGCATTCACAGGGAAGGGGGC
>NW_009707007.1:0-1650 GCF_000703405.1 Apaloderma vittatum | reverse complement strand
AGGGGATAGGTCGTCCCAGCCAGTGAATCTGCTTCTCCACACCTGAGTAGTGTCCCACCACCTACGGCAGACAGAGCTGAGCCCTCTCCAGCCCCCAGCATCCCATGCCCCAGCCCTGGCTGCTGGCAAGATCCTGGTGCCAGCCCCCACCTCATACTGCCCGCTCTCAGGGTCGGCCATGGCCCATAGGTTGAAGTCGGTGTCCCGGTCGTTGTTGCTGTCCATGCTGACCAGCCCTGTCACTCCTGTGGGAGAAGCGAGACCCAAGGTGGGACAGGGACCAGGCACCACCACCTCTGAGGCAGCTGCAGCCCAGCTTCCCACCATTACCCTGGAACTTGCGGTCCCTCATCTTCTCGATGATATGGGTGGCATTTTTCTTAGAGCCGCCCTCTCGAAGGGTCTCATTCAGCACCATGGCATACAGCAGCATCCCGTCATAGAAACACCCCGCCACCAGGTTCATCTGCCGAGGTGGGGGGGTTAGACCACAGCACACCCGCAATCCTGCTCACAGGAACACCCCCACCCCAGGAACCTCCCCCACCAGGGCCACACACCCATCCATAGCCCCACAACCCCACACCAGGGCCAACACACATCTGGCAGTGCCTGTGGCTGTTCCCATCAGGGATGGTCCCTCTGGCATTGCCCATCGCTGTGTCCCACCCTATTTGTCCTGGTGAGGTGTCACAACCCCAGGCAGAGGGTCCCCATGATGCAGGGGGTCTCACTCACCAGGGAGTAGTTGAGCTGCACCCCGAATTTCTGCTTAGCCCGCAGGATGAGCTGGGTTTGGAAGTGCTGGTACTCGGGGTTTTGGGGCTCATAGTAGGTGATCACCAGCACCATCTGCAAAAGAGCGCAGCACCCTGGTTCACACACCAGGCTAGGGAGGTCCCCATCCCCATGAAGGTGGGTGCAGCTCACCTGGAAAGCCTTCCGCAGCGCCGAGTCCTGGCCAGGGCTCTGCTGCCAGGGCTTGAAGGGGTCTCGGGCAGAGTCACCCCGCAGGCTCTCCCCGAAGACATCCAGGTAGAAGAAGACGTAGTCACCGTTGGTGAGGTTCTCCCGCTGCGCCAGCTGCATGATCTGCTGCAGCATCTCTGGTGGCCCGCAGAGATACACCACTGCCAGCAAGACATGGGGTGTCATGGGGGAGTGACGCCACCGCATCCCACACCAGGGCACCACCGTCAGGTGTGAGGTGGGATGCTTTCCCTTGGGGTGACGGAGCAGAGAAAGCCCAGGCGTAGGGAGGAGGAGGAGGAGGAGGAGCCAGCGCTCGGCTCCCCTCCTTCTTATGACACGTGCCCCCCAGCCACAAAACCCACTCATCCTCACCACCCTCACCGGTCCTCCGCCACTCTTGCCCCATCAGCCACTTTGAGCTGGAGGGCAAAAAGAGAACAGGGCAGCCTTTCCTCCAAAATAAGAGGCAGATGCCTCATGTACAGACCCTGTGCACTCTGCTCCAGCAGCCACATGCTCTCTGCTCTGGCAAAAGCCACCCAGGGGACATTTTCCCCCAGCACCACCTCCACAGATGCCCCCTGCCAGACCCAGCCAGGAGCTGGTGAGGCCAGGAGAGGCGTCAGGGCTGTGCGCCGGCGGCCCCTGGGGAGCCCGGGCTGGGGAACGAGACAAACC
>NW_009707006.1:0-296 GCF_000703405.1 Apaloderma vittatum | reverse complement strand
CTGGGACCTGCCAGCAAAGCCTGTAGAGACCCTCGGCCCCAACACGGACACAACAGTCAGCAGAGGCGCACAGCAGAGAGCCAGGAGCAGAGTTTCCCAAGAAGGCAGGACAGAGCGAGCTGATCAGGCGCAGGGTTTGGGCAGAGCAGCAGTGACCAGCCCCTAGACAACGGGCCGCGGTCCTCTTGCATCCCCCTCCTCTCACTGGTCACAAGCTTCCTCCCCATCCTCCTGGATCTCTCCTCTTTTTGCCACAGCCTCCTCTCCACTTAACAACTGTCACCCTTCACTTTTTC
>NW_009707005.1:789-1029 GCF_000703405.1 Apaloderma vittatum | reverse complement strand
AGCAATAAATGGATTTAAGTACATTTGCAGTTTCTGCTTGCTCCCACTAATGTAAAGACATTTTAAACATCAAAATTAACCACAGGACTTTAACCTAGTCTGACAATTTTGCATCACTGCTTTAAGTGTAGCCCTCTCTGAACCAGTGTCATTAGGTTCCTTGTTTAGCTGAAGCTGCCAAAATGGGAGTCTCAGCATTGGAATGTGCCAGCTCTGTTTTAACCCCCGACACACCACTTA
>NW_009707005.1:0-209 GCF_000703405.1 Apaloderma vittatum | reverse complement strand
CTGGTGCTGAAGCAGGAGGCTTCCACTGGCCCAACAGTGGCGTCAAGTGCAGCGTTAGCCCTGCTGCTCTCAGCATTTTCGTGGGGGACTTAAGGGAGCACGCGTAGTGAAAAGTTTCCTCGTGTCCCCTGCTGAGGCTAAAACCAGCAGAAGACCTCAAATCCCTAGTCACCTTTCGCCTCTTCCTGGTGTGTCCAGACATGAGACAT
>NW_009707004.1:1452-9429 GCF_000703405.1 Apaloderma vittatum | reverse complement strand
CAAAATCCGGCTGAGCCAACCCAATACACATCCCTAAAGCAGGGATAGCACTTCTCTCCTGTGGCAGTAAATGTGATCTGAGTGGTGGGACAGACTGTACAGCAATGATGACGTCTGCATACCCAAGACAGAGAAACCTGGAGTGTAAGCATCTCTTTAATTTAGCTGAGATGTTTATTTTGGAAGGGGGAACCACGGTGGGAAGATGGCTTTGGCAAATTCCCCGCCAGCTGCTGTGAAAACATTAGCTGAAGTTTATTGGATGGTGATAAAAAAGAGTGAGATCAAATTCCTGTCGTTTCTGGCAACAGGAGCTCACGAGATACAAGGATCTGGAAGGCAAAATGATGCAAAAATTCATCTGGCCCTGCCCATGATGGTGTTACACATCTCATGCAGTGAAATGGGAACATGAAAAGTGTTTGAAAGTATATTTTAAGATGTGTAACCTGTGGCAGACCTTAATATTTACAAATGAGAAACTGAATAAGTATTTACTACTATGATCATTTACGGCAAACAAGTAAACCATGCGATACCCTTTGAAACAGTAAAATAGAAAAAAAATTTAAAATCTATAATTTTAATCAAAAGTTTGTTTCAGTCATTGAAATTCTGTTATTGCTGCTTACAAACATTAAAGTCAATCAAAACATCAGTAGCCTGCAAGATCAATATTTTTAATATGTTTGCATTGCAGTGCTGCAGATTTTTGGCTAATGGATCTCACCCATATTGATTTCCATGGGAAATGTTAGTCCGATACTGAAATAATTAAAAAAAAAAAAAAAGCCAGGGATTATTGGTTTGGAATTTTGAAGGAGATAGAAGTATAAAAATTGGTTATTGACTGAATTGCTTGGGGTGAATGAACCTTGGGCACTTGCAATAAACTTGTAGCACAGAGTCATTACCGAATACTACCTTAGTCCCTTAAACCTAAAATCAGTCAATAACCTATTATAACAATGCAAATTGTGGTGAAATAACATAGCGGGTCGTTTTCAAAGCAGCAGGATATTCATAAGCATCTACATACATATAAGGATGGATGGATTAAACCACCTCTGGCATAGGCACAGCAGCTGATTTTCAAGTTTATTTTAACGTATTGAGTTTATGTTGTTATTAATGCAAAAGGGTTGAAGAAATAGTTTAAAATAAGTTTAATGGCTCTGCGGCTACTAAAATTAATAAAAATGTGTACAATATTGTATACAAATGTATTTTTAAAGGCATATTCAATATTGTCCCAGTTCTGGACAAATGCAGAATGATTTTTTTTCCTATTTATTCTGCATTTTGGTGAGGCAAAAACCTATAAACAGGGAGTACCTTGAACTTGCACAAAGGTCCTGGACTCACTTGTGCCCACTGTTGTCTTGCCCAGTGTCTATGCTCCTTATTCTGTGTGTAATATGATTTTGCTTACTTATCTTAATTCTTTCAAAGAGAGCATTCTCCTCGCACATGTGAATCATGCCTCTCTGTGATAACTAACAAAATAAATCAGTTCTCTGTCGCAGAATATACCCTGCATTCCCTGTCAGGGACTGGATGAGTTTACCACAGGTATAGTGAAGTGTTATTGGCTAGAATACTAATTTTTATTCACAGTTAAATGAAACACCTGAGCAAAGAGCTGCCTTTTGGTTCATGCTTTAAAAATGCTTTGAGCCTCTGTTTCGCTCCACGCTGGGGACTGGATAGCTCGAGCGTTTCTGCAGTATGCAAGCTGTTGAGTGAAATGTATTTTCACCTGAGCTGTATAAATATTTAACAAGTATATACTAACACACCAATGATCAGTGCCTGTGATAGTATGGAAAAGAGAGATTGTGTTAATGTTTCATTATTCCAGTCACCTGTGGAGATTTTCCAATTATTATTTTTTTTCCTCCCTGGTTTCTTACTTTGTTTATACCTGACAAGGAACAAGGTGGACTAAGTTTCATTGCTCTGCTTGGGTCAAAACATAAGCAAACACATCATGTGCAGAGCTCAGCCAAACCCTGGTAGATGCAGGATCAGTAATTGGTGCCTCACTTTAACTACAGATGTCTGACAACACGCAGGTTACTGCATCCCGCTGGAGCTTCAATGTACCGGCACCTTTTGGGAATAACTACTAATGAAGTCTAAAATTTCTCGGTAAACTTGTTAATAGGAGTCTCACAGCTGGTGAGGTACCTCTGTAGTTACTCTTCAAGGCACGTAGCTTCTGAATAATTAACATCCTCCAAATGGCTCGAGCCACTTACTCAGGACAGAGATGCGTGAGTGCTGCTGTGGTCCAGCTGCAGGCAGAGGTGCGAGGCAGTGACGTGCCCATCCATGCCTGCCACAGGGCTTGGGCTGACCCTGGATGCTCCTCCTCTTTTTTTTTTTTGCCCTGATTGGAGTGGATTTCACTTTTAAAGTCTCTTTTTTTTTTTTTAGGTCAGTAGTAAAATTATTTTTCTTTATTTTCTGGTTCTGCACCCCAGAGGTGCTGATCTGTGTCTCTGTTCTGTCATTTTTAAAGGCCTCATGTTTTGTTGAGGAATGTTTCCTAAAAACAAAGAAATAAGTAAGGATAAAATCCTCATTTGTGAGAAATCACTCTTCCTCATAGTCTGAGACTTTATTATAGCAACCAATAAATAATATTTACGCTTTCTTCTCCACCAGAAGCAGAGACTAAATATGTGCAGGCAGAGGTAGCAAAAAAGGCATACGAGACCTTCTCCACTCCTGGTGTTTTAAATTTCATCTTTTATTAACAAGGAAAAGAAAAATATTTTTAAATGAAGTAAAAACAGTACTGTGTTCCCCTCCATGCTTGTTTTTGCAGGTTTTCTAATCCTGTCAGTTCTGTGATTCTGTGATGTAAAAATTTGAGCTTTAGGACATTTCCTGAAGAGAGGAAACTAAAGCGACCAAGAAACCCAGCGATGCTGCATATTGTGGGGTTTTTTAAAAAAAACTGTATAAAAAAAGACCACAAAATGGTCCAGGAGATGATGATGCCCAAGTTTTCTGTATCAGGGGGATTTTTTTTTTCCTACGACTGAGTTAGAGGCATTAAGTGCTTTAAACATCGCTATGGCTTCTCTGTAATTTAAAATAAAGAGACTAGAGTGGGAAACAGGTCCTCAGAAAGAAAATTGTTGGTTTAAATATGAGGAAGCTGCCAGGGGAAGGGATGGAAATAAACGGGTCCTGTATCCCAGGATGGCCTGGCTACAGAGCCCTCAGCAGAGATTCCCACACACTGAGCCAAAGATATAACCCCTAAATGGAGTAAATTATCAGGGCTTTAGCTGCACAACTTGCTTCCACTCTAGTGGGCATTATAGGGCTAAAACTTTAAGCATTGCCATACAGATTTAGGAGGTATTCTTTTGGAAATGTTAAAAACATCACATTTTTTTTGCCGTTGTTTTCCGAGAACTGGCGGTAACAGAGAGTGTTATTTGGATAACCTCATGGTTAAGTTACAAAGATAGTACAGGCTGCCTTGACTTCGGAAACACAAAATACAAAAATGCGCAGAACACTTAAAATACTTTAATTTATTTTTTTTTTCACAGACAAGTAAATCTCAGTTCTTTTCTCCCAGAGCAGAACCATGTTCCTCAGCACGGTTTGAAATAAGTGTCTTAAATCTGTAATCTGATTGTATATGCTAAAAAAAATAAAAATAAAAATCCCTCTACTCATGTGTACTGGGGATATTTCTACATGTAGACAAATATTGAACAGGAGCTGGTGTCACACAGCATCAAAGACTTTTTGCCTTGTATTTGCAGTGTCTGTTACTGTACATCACGGAGAAGCTGCATCAGGTATTCTTGCAAGGTGACATGTGCCCTCACCTGGTGTAGAAAAATGGCATTGGAAAAAATGTAAAAGCACTGTAAAGTTCTGTAGAGACCTGGTTTGTGTTTATTCTTCCCTGTGTCAGTAATATGGTTTTGCTCTCTGGCGATGTCACTAAGTATCACCCGAGCATCATTATCATGATTTTGCACTGTTTGACTCTTACTTGATGACTGGAGAAATGAGTGAGCTGATTTATAATAGTAGCATTTCTCTCACTGACCCTCAGTTATTAAAATTACGATGGAGGTTTGCATATTCTTTAGGTAATGGCATTTGAAAAAACAGAAAGTTCTCCATGGCTCCAATTCAGAAAAGGGAAGCGCGATGCCACAGGATGCCGGGCAATCTTATTGAATTTAACACAAATCGGGGATGTATAGCATCCTGCAGGACTGATGCCTCAGCCATATACACTGAATTTAATGCATGCTGAAACCGTCCAGGGAATTCAGGCAAAAATTTCCAAATCTGCAATATTCAATTACATTTATACTTTTGTGTGTTCAAAGTGCTTAATTCTCAATATAATTGCTAATTTCCTGCTGTGAAATATGCTGTTGTGTTTGTAATCAAATCTTCTTAGTGTATGTGCACCCAAATAAGGTAGTTCTAAAATAAGGAAGCTGTGTCAGTTCAGTGGATATTACTGTGTTTAGTGTAGTAATATACAGAAAAAGTAGCGGCTCCCTGGCAGCTGGGCAGCGTTATGATCCTACCTGACAGCCAGTGGTCTGCTTGGAGGCAAGAATGTACAGAAAGCTATGCTAATTAATCAGCAGGGTGCAAATTTTTGAACTTTTCTAAGTTTTGGAACGCTATCAACTCCCTTCGAAAGGGAAACCAGAAATTATACATGACGATTGTACAGCAACGTAGTGTTGCAGAAATACCTCGCGTCTGTGCTGGAACTGTATCAACCATCTCACACCTCTTCCCCCCTCCCCCTAATTCCTCTTTTCTGTCATAATGGAGGAGAAATTGATTCCAAATGTGTTTTCGTGACCCCCTACTCCATACATGTTAGCACCTAACCTTAAGTGATGTTTCTACAGTCTCGCCTGTATTTACAGTAATTATATGCATAATGTAGCATATTATTGTGTGGACTTCCTGTTTAATCAGTACAGAGCTTCTTACAAGTGCAGCTGAAAAGGGCAAACAAAATTAAAGCTTTATATACCAAAACAAGTTTGATTTGCTAAGCTCCCAGCATTCCAAAGTACACAGATTTGTTCCACCAAGTTTTGCGATGGCTTGCAGATGGGCAATGATTAATCAGAGAGCTAACTGTGAAGTAGTTTGCAATTAAACTGGAAAGCTCTGAAGCATGCTAATTGAATCAGAAAATTAGAGACACTGAACAGTAATTGGCTATTTCTCATGCAGCAGGTGCCAGGCCACTCATCTGTGGAACAAGGTATTTAAGGCACATTAGCACTAGTAAAAATACTTCTTGATATGGAACAGTCAGATTTTCTGCTCATTTTCACCATGGATGTCAAAAAACACAGCTGTGATGTCTAGTGCCCACATTGTAAAGAGTATGAGCGGGGTCATCATGAACCTGCATAGATGCAACCTCTTAGGCCAGGTTGAAGTTGGGGTGCCTGAGTCACTCTCCCACTCCTTCCAGATGGGCAAATCCCTCCTGTTTTGTTTTTTTGGGGGAGTTTCTTGGTTGCTGTTTTTTTACAGTAAAAATAGCATGATGTTTTTAACTGTAGCAGTTCATGTTGTATGGTTGATCATCACATGCTAAAAAAAAAAAACACAACACACTTTCAGGCTGTGGGGAGACCGGTTGGGGGTCCAGAACCTGGGGGTCCTCTTCCATAAATCAGGGTATGATGCTTGCTGGTCTCCTGCCATGAAGTGGTGGTGATGTGTGGACGTTAGGTAATACCTAGTTCTGCTTCTCAGCCTTTGCTCAAAAAAAGAGACTATTTTTTTGTGTTGCTTATGAACGTGGAGATTTGCAGAGTGTGTGGATTTACTGAGGTTCTTCAAATTGCATTAACGAGGCACCATCAGTTTTATTTTGGAGTTGGGTTTTTTTATTATTTTGTGGTTTTTTCCTGCCGATTTGGAAAAAAAAAAAGTTTCTAGTTGAATATTAGTTGAGGGCATCAACAATATAAATCTAATACTGCTGTGAGCTTAGTAAATGCATAAAGCCAATTCATATCATGTCTCAGCATGAGATTATATCTTCTAATTAGTACCACCATTTTATAGAGAGCACATGCAATGAAAGTTTGTTCACCATGCCAACAGGGACCGGAGCATATACAGTAGTTTTTGCTGTAGTAGAGTGACGGTGCTGTATGAGCACAAACGGCTTGTAGTCTGAGCAGTAGGTAACCAGAAAAGAGTGGGATTTAATAAGTGAAATGATGAAGAGTTTTTTACAAAGACAGAGCTATTTTCAAATTAGAATGGGTGGGGCGCATGATTTCTTTCTTCGCAACTAGAGCTTGGTGTGCTTATTAGTGAATTACAAAAAATAAGAAAAAAGAAGAGTATTAAACTACAAATGCACTGCATCATATTACTCTGACTATCGAGAAGCGGAATATTACAATATTCAAATGCTAATCATATCACTTAGCAGATGACTGCAGAAAGTAGTGTATTTGAACTGAGACATAAATTATAAATTGTAAACAGTGCATGGGGGATATGTTATAACTGTGTCTCATTTAAATTAAGGCATGGAGTTTTCTCTGAAGCAGATTATGTGCCTTCATTAAGTTTTAAAGTCCCCTCTATAATGTTTTATTAAGATCACTTGGCACAGCGTTTCCCAAACTGGATGTTAGCAATATGTACTGGTGGAAACGGCCGCCACGGTGGAGGTGGTTCAGGTGCGTTGCTCCTCTCCTCATCTTTAAATGCTGTTTGCATACTTCCCCACCAAGCACTAGTGCACGTACCCTGGCAACTTTTCCATCCAATACCCCTCCCAAAAAAAAAACCCGATGCCTTTGCTTTCTTTACTTGAAAGCGGCTCCAGAACATTTACATGATCAATGTTTGTTGCTGGAGGGATAAAGTTTGCTCTTCCATGGACAAGTGAGAACATATTGATCATTTTATTCTATTTGCTATTTCTAAATTCAATATACCTCTCAAGTCGATAAGCGAGATCGAGAGCATATTCTTTTTTTGTGTGTGCCTGCTTGTAGCTTGTTCTCAAGATCCAAGATACATTTTTGATTAATCACGAATGCTCTGGGGTCATGGAGAGCAAATGTGTTTGTGGAGTGTCAGCTGATGCTGTCAGATAAATGTCTTAAGCTTAGCCAGGGTTCATGCCCCAGCTTTAGGCTGTGCCAAATGTCTCCCCTTGTTGAGGCAGATAACAGCTACACTGGAGGCGACTGAGCTGTTTGTTCACTGAAAGGGCTGACCTTGCCATATGGGGCTACAGTCAGGTGAAAAAAAAAACACCGGCGATGTTTTAATTGAAACTTTAAAAAAAAAAAAAATCTAAACTTGCTGCGTATTCCCCGTCTGCAATGCAAATGATTTTTGCATTTCCTTCGCCGGCACCAGGGGTTTGTCATTGGCAACTTGGCCACCCCGGTCTCCTCGGTGGGTCCCACTGGCAGTGGCCACCAGCCTCCTGCGATAACCTCTGTGCCTCCTGAGAAACTTCTGACGAGGTATTTTTACACAGGGCCCAAAGAAGGGGAGAAGCCCTGATGGCAAAAATAAACATTTTTAGGGACGGTTGAGGTTTCGGTTCCTTGGAGTCTCCCCTAATCTCCAGCTGGTGGCCTGGAGAGCAGGGGACGTGTGAGAGGGATGCTGGGCTGTGCTTCCCATCCTCCATGTCACGCTCTTAGCATCACCTTCAGCTCTTGGGTGGCAGTTGGTCCTCCCCAAACTGAGCCGTCAGGTAAAAGGATGAGGACGAGGAGCATCCACGCGATTGCTAAGCCGACGCCGTGAGAGCGCGTCGTGCCAAGGCTGGTTTGCAGCGCTGACGGCGAAAAGCTGCATCATATGGTGGTGCATAAATAAGTGAAAACTCCCAGGGCTACTTGTGGGCATTTGTTACAAAACCACCTCCAGTCAGTGCTTTTGCTCTCCACTCCCATCTCCCCCTCC
>NW_009707004.1:0-1421 GCF_000703405.1 Apaloderma vittatum | reverse complement strand
CCCCCCCAAATGTACATGTTCTTTGCTCTAAAGATTATGCTCCACTTTTCTCTTTCCTCTCAAGAAGTTCATACTGTCATGGGTAAATCATCAGGGCTAATTAGACACAATAACGCCGCAAAAAAAATCAAAAAAAAAAAAAGAGATATAACACATCTGTCATGAACTCCCACCAGATCTCTTGGAGATGAGACATTTTTAATATTTTATGCTGAACACAAAATATCTTGAGGAAATGGTTTTGTATTCTGTGTACCAAAACAAAACCTTCAGTGTCAAACGAGTAATACTGTCTAAGCAGCCCTCTAAATGCTGTTATTTCAAGTCTCTCTGCTCCTAAAATATAAATTTCATTTTAGTGAAATGTACTCTGTATTACAGAAAAGTTGCAGGGAATGATGAAGAAAGTGCATTGTACATCTGAAATTTTATTTGAAGCCTGGAGCGCACCCTCATACAGGAACAGACACCACTATTTTTACAGTGAGCCTTACGGACAAAGATTTTTATTTTTTTTAATGAGATGTTTTCAGCTAACATCTAAATGAAATTAAATGCAAATATTTTGCACTCTAAACTAATTTTAACTAAACCTCTAGCTGCTTTTGTCCTAAAAATAACTTTGTCTTCCTTAAAATAATATTTAACATAGAAGTTTAAATTAGGTTGTCCTCCTTTATGTTATTAACAGTCAAATGTTTTTGTTTTGCATAATTCGTCTGCTGTGTATGCAGGAGGGAGAGATGATACGGGTAAGAGAGACATATTTGAACACATTTAATGGGTAAAAGTTGAGCAAATCCCTATTTCGTGTGTATTCTTGGTGGCAGGTCACAGATTAATAAAAATACTTACCTGAGTGACAGGAAAATGCACTTAATCAAATTCCATGAATCTCAATAAAGTTCGAATCATTCATAGCCTAAGACATGTTCTTCAAATAGATCAGTAATCCTTATTAAAAGGAGAAACATATCCGGCTTGGCACATCTGAAAGTATTTCTACATGGTGACTGTGTTATATGAAAAAAATGAATCTCCAACACGATATTTGCATGCCCCGTTTCTGCAGCTTTTTTTTTGTTTTCCTGGAGCAGCCGCCAGCTGCAGTTGGTCCCCTTATATGTTTTTGGCTCCTCTATGTCTTAACAAATTGAAGCAGCATTGCCCTGAAGGTGCCATGCACAAGGAAGGGGCTGTGGTTCAGCACGTGGAGGGAGGGTCTACGTGGGCTGCAAAAGTGACCCTAAGCAGCTCATGACAAGTGCAATGGTATGGGGGCACCTTACACCATCCAAATTGTGGTGATCCTTTGTGTAAGCTTTGGGGGGACAGAAAAATGCATATAAACCATTTTATTTAATTTTCTTAATTTCATTTTACCTTATTACTATTTTATTTTATTTTATTTTATTTTATTT